>NC_086288.1:40669745-40970683 GCF_963924245.1 Chroicocephalus ridibundus | reverse complement strand
ACCCACAAGCTTCATTTTCCTGTTCACAGATATAGCAGCTTATTCAGTGATTCTTCACTCGCAATCCTTCAACAATAACTGACAAACCAGCTCATCAATATCTAGTTAAGAGCTTTAATTTAGTTTACTGATTTGTTATCTCTCTGTAGGCTTCTCTATCCCTTACACCAATTCACATTTATCTCACATTTCTGCTGCTCTAATGATTAGTACTGAGGCTCTTATACAACCTTTGTTACTCTAAAGGGTACCTTTCATCTTCCATTTCTTAATGTACTGTTTAGTTTGGGTTACAGTGAGATGGAGAAATTAGACCATAAACATCTAATATATGGTTAAAATACTGCAGAAGGGTCAATGGATCAGCCTATTTACTCTGTAGAGGCTATGGAAATATCATTCTAGAGAAGTATTTGTTCTCAGTCTAGGTTCAGGGACAGATAACACTGTTGTCTTAGAAACTTGAGGTCCAGTGTGCTCCCGCTCTCTTTTTTGACAGAAGTGGGAAAACAACAGGGATTTACATTCTGTGAAAGATCATGGATGGTCACACTTAAAGTTTCAAAAGCATTTCTCTTTAATGCATTATGTTCATTACTGAACACTGAAGCTGTGACATGGTCCCTTGAATAATATTTGTTGGAGATGTTGCAAGGATGAGCACTAGCAACCCTTTAGGAAAGCCAGCATTTGACATCTAAAGAATCTGTTCTTACCACCTGTTTTTATTAGAAGAAAGTAAAGAATCAGATCACTCACATTCCCACTTGCAAATATTTACTGGGATTAAAAAAAAAAAGAAAAACAGGTGTCATACCGTAGGGGTTTTGCAATGCCATAACTTTTTGATACTTTTGTTACAAGAGATAAAGAATCTTGCTTTTGTTATATACGACAAAGTGCTTGGGATGGCAGAGGAAGTAGGGAGAAAGAAGCTTTTATTAAAAGATCCGTGGCTCTAAATCCCAAAGCCCGTTTGGAGCCAGTGCACGGATGTGTACACTGTCTGCATCACAGCGCTATTCATCAGCAGCACAGACTGAGAATGACTTCCAGATACCTCAGCCAGGGATTTGCAGAGAATAGTAGGAGTGGGAGTCCGGTATTTCTCAACAGACAACTGCTAATGAGAAAAACTGAAGTTGACAGATGGTCATGATGTGATCCTAGGGTGACGTATCACGTCTCTGATCCGAAACATTTAAATGCTGACAATACCTTATATTTAAGCATAGCTGCTTTGTTGTACCGGAAGCAATAAAGCTTATTGCTGTGAAAGTACTGATCAGGTCCAGTCAAATTTCATCTGGGATGTGTTAAGGTCACAGTCTCTCCACCCCTTCTTCCTGGTGCTCAGTGGGTTTGAAGGAGCTATCATCAAAGCCAGGAAATATCCCCTCTCCTTTCTCTTCTGACTCTTCAGGTTGGAGAACGCTTTCATTGATGTAGCTTCTAAATTTACCCAGTAGTCACTCCCAGTTTTAGTTTGGTAAACCTAAATGTGGTATTTTGTTACTAAATCTTAAAAACAAATGGAAATACCAGCAATAAGCCCTCAGGAGTTACCTGCTCGTTTACAGTGTGGGTCCAAGTCAGCTTTGTAAACTGTTGGATGCCATCCAAGTATGATCACCTTCACAGACAACAACCTTTCATATACATTACCATAGGTTTGAAATCAGCAGAAGTAACATCCTGTGCCCAGTGTCAAAGTTGAATTGCCATCACTGAAGGAAAAAAGTCAGTTGAATCCCTTGTAGTGTGAGGATAAGTGATGATCACACAACTAAGCTGGAAATAGTAGCTCTTGGGTGTACAATTTAACATTATGGCTTCTGCTTGGTGCAGCATGCTGCTCACCGAGTCCTGGGTGCGAGTGTGGAGAGGAGGAGAAGAGGAGGAGCTGGATTCATATTTTTTTTACAATTCCAGTGATGGTTTGCTCAAAAGGCAGGATCCACAAATAGCATTAACTGATGCAATCGTACTGGTGAGAGACATGTAAACACCGTTCAATACAGTTGAGAGTCTGATAGGGTTTGTCTTTCATTTCTATTATCTATGTACGCTGTTTTACATAGCTACACTTAAGAAATAGTGGCCTTAGGCTGTAGTACTGTAGAAATGTACATTTTCTGTGGAACTGTGTCTGTGTAGGTACCTATCCTTGTATATATCCATTCCCCATGCAAGATGTTGGATGACCAACTTTTGTCAACCATTAGACAAGCTAACCACGGTGGAAAGGGTGGTATTCCAGATCCGTCACTCCATTAAAGCACTTGTGTTGTGCTGGTCTACAGAGTAATCGCTTCTGATTTAGAATACCCTCAGCATCAAGTCTATATTGGTGCTGATTTTGATTTTAAACAGCTTTTAGCACCGTTTGGTAAACTGAGTGACTTGAATCTCAAGAATAAACTTGCCACTCGCACCCCTCCTCCACCCTGAAAACACTTGAAAATTCAGTGCTTTCAAAGCTCTGGTGTGCGTGTGTTTGTTTTGGCTTTCTGTTATTTGATTTCTGGCAGAACGTTGTAAAGTTTATGTAATTTTGAGCCTAGCACTTAATGTGTCCCCTGCAGGCAGACTCTGTATGAATTAGAAAGAAATTCAATTACTGAACTACTGATAACTTATCTCAACAGAATGCAAATGGATTAAGATGGCTAAATGTTCACTCGCTTATAAATGTACCATTTAACTAGAAAACATGCTCTTTAAGAAAAACAACAACACAAAAAGCTACTCTGATGTCTTATACTTTTAGGTTTTTATGCATTTCATATTACGCTATTTGCAAAGCAAACAATGGTGGTCTTTGTTAAAATAAATCAGAATGAAAACCACAAAAATGGTTTTAAAAATATGATAAACAACTTATTGTATTTCCCAAACAGATACAGTGGAAGTGTTTCCTTTTTGAAAAATATGAATGACCCTTTTAATAAAAACTGGTACATGTTTTTGATACATAGATTTGTTTTTCTAGGACATTATTTGCTATTATGCTGAAATTAAGACTTCATTTTATGTAAAATATGGTCACCTCTATGTATGATCATTAGTTATACATGGAACAATGAGCTAATTTCTTTCTCTTGTAAAAAAAGTCTTTCATGCATTTTTTCAGCTGATTTTATATATATACAAAAATTGTTCTGTGAATGATGTATGCTCCTCATCTTCACAACCAGTGGAGTCACTATTTTTGTACATGTTTACATAGTTAATGAATTAGCCCATGTTTCTCTATGGGCTTAGAGAAAGTGGAAGTTATTTATTCACAGCGCATGTAATGTATGTAGCTGTAGGCTCTTCACTGCTGCATTTCCTTGGGTGGAAAAAAAAAATGAATTCTGTTATCTGTTTTGTAGCTCTCATATAGGAAACTGGCTGTCACATGGTTTTGGGAAACTGGTTAGACTGGAATTAATACATAAAGTCTAAGTTTACTGCTACTTTTGATCTCAAAACTTTGTATGCATTGGTCTGAAGGGTGATAAATTTTTAAAAGAAAACAAAAAAAAAACTTTTAAAAATGCTTTGTCTGTGCCTTGAAGAATCACACTATGAAGTCATCCTACCAGTACTGCCAATTAAATTAAATTAGCACTTTATTACAGTAAAAAGTGTTCCATAAAGATGTAACTTTTGTAGGCTGAAGTCAAGGAGCTACTCTGTCTTCTTTATACTGAATAGTTATAAGTATACTCATTGAAATAATTGGCAAGAGTCTGGGTACTTGATTCATTTCAGTGGACCTTTAGAAGCAAATTTGTTAAGAAATATCCCTGTATAACTTTTATAAAACTCATATTTTTTCAGATCATAAACCAATTTTTTTCTATTTCACAACAGTGAAGACATTAAATGTGACTTGAAGTTGTGGGGTTAGAAGGATGAGTTTCATAAAAGTGTTTTTATGAAATAAGATTGAAAGAGAAATAATGAACGATATATATCTGGTGTCGCTAGCATAGCATATTATTATTATTGGATTCTTCAGGATGTGCAAAATGTGTTTTAAAACCAATATCCTGGGATTGGGGCGTAGTCCTACAATGTATAGGGCTTTATAACCCTGTCAAAAAAGGCATTCATATGTATATTTAATGATAAGTATGGAAATATTTCAGCTACGGTTGTAGTCAGGACCAATCCTGCAGTCTGCCTACGTCTTATAAAGCAGCAACTGTCCAAACCACAACCAAACAGCTTTTCAGAGGAATGTCGGTGTGAATGAGAGGCTCAGTGAGCAGCGCTGGGTGAGCTCTGCCTGGGAAACTAGCCTGTGGCTAGTGCAGACTGCACACCCAGCACCCTGTGGCTGGCTCTCCGCACCGTGGAGACCCAGCCAAGAGCTTGGTTTGTTCCTGTTGTAGTGGTCAGTTCAACACGAGCTATCGGCCTGATAGATTCAGTAAAGTCTGAATCAGGAAAATCAGGAACGAGACTTTAAAGCGACAGTTTACATGGTCACATTATCTTTATTTCTCCATGTTTTCTTCCTTAAACCAAAGGTCTTGACCTACTAAGTCTCTGTAACAAGCATAATCCTGCACTTCAATAGAAGTGAACTGATGTTGAAACCAGCTGGAGTTTCCAGCACCAACCTTTTGGTGGATTGTGACTACAGTATCATACACATTTATAGGACCAAATTCTCGGAGCAGAAAACATTTCTCCACACAAATAAATTCAGATATATGCTATGATATTAACAACACATTTATGATTCTTTTTATTCTTGCTTCAGAAGTGTTTTATGAGTCACGTAATATGTTGGTTCATCTGGAATAATAGCTAACCTACTATCCTCACACCCTCCTCTGGCAGCTTGATGGGTCCATGAGAGAAGATGTGGCTTAATACACATAGCAAAGCTGCATAGTCAGTTTAAATACTGAGGTGTGCCGGGGCTCTTGCTTGAGAAGGTCCAAAATAGTAGAGAGCTTTTTTGTACAGAAACAAATAATAAAAAAAATGATAGCAAAGAGATATATTTATTAAATATTTATGACTTTAACATTTTAGTAGATTTTTGTTTGCTTCTTTTTCTCTACTTTCTCATTCTTCCCTTTCTTTGTAGACCAGCATGGTCTGGCCAGGGAAGATTGATATACCTTCTGTTTAACTTTTTCATTTCAAGTGAGTGTAAACTAAAAGCAGATCTGTCCTGAGGATTTTTTGAAACCACCCCAAACAGAAGTCTGTTTTCTGGAGCTTGCTGTACTGTATTATGCCACGTAAACAAAAAAGGTACCTGTAGGCTACACACCATCAAGAGTGGAACATTCTTTAAACTAAGGTGGTATGTTCATATATTCAGTCATCTGTGTCAGTGCTGGAAGTAATGTTATCAAAGCTTACTTCAGATGGTTTCAATAGTATTACTAGTGAAGATGCCAACATAACAATTGTAGTACCTAAAGCACCTACAAACTGTGATTCTTATGATTTAATACTGAAGATGTTGACCAGAGTACAAGGTCTTGCATAAAAAAGTACTGATAAAGAAGCAGAGAATTATTTTTCTAGGCTGTCCCAAGCAATGACTACACTACCGTCTTTTTTGACATTTTCATCGTTTAAATAGTTCCCACAGAAGACACTCCAAAGTCTTAGTGAACTGGTCTTAAATCCTTTGTTCACTCTGACCGTGGCTTAGTTTTATGTGACAACAAAGGAAAGAAAGTTAAAATGGAAGGGTATTTACGCTGAAAAAAGGTCCATCTATAGTTCCACTCAAAATCCAATCACTGCCAAATTACTTGTTTTCCTCAAAAGTACCTTCAGCAGTACTAATCAAGGCAATGCAACTACTTCCACTGCCAAGGATGATAAAATTGTTCTATAGCCAACAAAAGGCATTCATTGATGCTGTGCCAAAACAAGATGTGCTTCTAATTATCGAAGTTTTCAACTGCTACAGTGCAGGAATTGTTTTAAAGAGATGTACCTGAAAGCACACACTTCTCACAAGATTTCTTTTACTATGTTAAGATCATCCCAGATAGACTTGTTGATCATAAAGGTCTGTTTCTATTCAGGAACACCACTTGATCCTATAACAGCAAACAAATGTCAATCTTTCCTTAAAAAAACCATACCATCTACTAAAACTTGCCAGTAAACAAAACCCAAAAATCTTTGATGCCTGTGGAAGTGCTAGATTTCACTAAAACAAAACCACAAACAACTGTTCCAAGCTATTTCTTAGAGTAAAATGTAAGATTAAATTATTATTTTGTTCAAAATTTTCAGACATTTGAGTAATACAAAGCTTTGAGGCAAGGAAGGGAAAATATCCTAATGCAGACAAAGCTCTTTAAAACCACGTGTGTTGCAATGTTCACTAATCCTGCAGCATAATCTAAAGCTATGTTGAAGGCAAACATTTAAAACCAGACAACATGTATCAATGTAAGCAAGAATGTTAACAGCACTTTACAATATATAATTGCACAATTTCTTTAATATAAATTTAAAATTTTGGTCTTTTTTATTGCATCCTAAAGGGGTAATGCACTTGCAAGACAGTAATGGATAGATGGGTAAGACTGCTTGAAGGAGCCTCTAGAAGGGTGAAAAATTCCTTTTTATTAGAGGTTGGTCTCCAACAGTTTGAAGGGATCATTAGAATATTTATACTGCCTCATAGATCTCTACAACAAACATTTACTGCACTACTGCGCGCTTTTTTTCTCTAAAAAGCCAAGTGCTATAAGTGTCTGAAGGACGCAATATTTTGCTTTGGTACTGGGTATCTGATGTATACTTATAAGCTGAGATGAAAGTTTTTTCATTTTCTCTTTATCCAAGAACATCTCTTAGAAAAACCTCAGGCTTCACAAGGAAGGAAGAACGAGGAATAATGACAACAGAATGTATTAATTATTTAGGGAATTGTTGTGCAGGATCTTTAGGGAATAAATAGTAAGGGAGATCAGAAAGCAGCTCAGGAATGCACGGTAGATATCAAAAGAACCAATATAAAAATATCAACTATACCAAACAGTTTACAGATAAACTGTTTCAGTGTAGATAAAGAATGAAGTGTCTGTCTAGTAATTCTAAGTATGGGCCCTTTCCTTGGAGGGTATTAACGCACAATGATCTGGGGTAGTAGTAGAAGGCAGTGTGGTCTAAGGACAGATGTGAAGCTTTTGCTTATTTTCTTAAGGAATTCATCTTTCCTTAAGCTGAAATCACTATCTAAATATCTCCTATGACACCTGCAGCTGTATCAGTAATTTATATATAAACAATAAAACTATTAAATAAACAATAATGTATGACTAAGGGGTGAATATAAAGATGTAGCCTATGGAACTAAGGAATGTATAGATTACAGCTATTAAGAAATGTGAAAGGCAAAAAAGAAGTCTATACAAGTATAAGGGGAATGTCCCATTAGTTAATGCGGAAAGAGAGTGAAAAGCAAAATGCAGAAGAAAGGCTGTAGTATTTATTGATTTTTTTTTTTGCGTCTGTCTGCATACATTAAAAAAGGGGTAATTGTGATCTACATGATCATTTCAATAAGGAGGAAACATAGGCTCCAACAAGGAAAGAACATTTAGATAATATGACTTCAAGTTAACAAAGGCTCATGAAATTCATTCTGGAGTACTTTAGGAACTTGCTAAAACCTCTAGTGGTTGTTTTGGGGAGGCAGTGGAGAATACATGAGATTCTAGAAGACTAAAGCAGCTGTAGTGTAGAGCTTCTCTCTGACTTTGGGGATCAGATGGAATGCATGTTAGAGGCCTCTGGAAATGATGAAACAACCGTCTGTGTTTTGTTAACTTAAAAGATACTTGAACAAATTATTAAGCAACCTACGAATATGTGGAAAATAAGTAAAAGCCAGAATTGTTTTGTTCTTGAAAAATCCATCTGATTTTCTTCTTTGACATAATAATTGGTCTAGTAGAAGACAGAAAAGTAATAGATGTTATAGATCTTGACATCTCCATAAGCAAAGTAGATTAATACAATCTACAGTAAATAAAATTATCATTTTGTGGAGTGATGGGTCTATAAGCCCTGTATAGCAGGGAAGAAATTAACTCCAGCAGCAATTAGGAATTTAAAACTGTAAATGGACCCATCTGCAGAATATAGTACTGGCAGAAGACTAGGAAGGGAAGAAAGCTGTCTGGAGAAGTCCAGTCTGTGAGTAGATTGGGTTCCTAATAAGATCACATGCAGACTCACCAAGGGAAAAAAAGACAACCTCTCTCAAAGCTGTTAATTGCAGAGAAGGCCTCATGGACCGAATAAGATCAGTATGTATCAGCAACGACAGGCAATAGCAGTGCCTATGGACAAATTTATGGTCTGGGACAGGAAGGCCCTGACTAGAAAAAATTATCCCTTTACAGGGCTACATTAGCCCAAAGTGTGATAACTCATCACTTCTGTGCTGAAGGTTACGGAAGGTCTGCTCAGCTTTCTCAAGCACAGCCATGCCATTGTCTGAGAATTACAACAGGAATACTAATATATGACTATGTCCCAACAACAATGTCTTAGTGCTGGTCACCTAGCAGCAGCGAGTACTGTTGATGCAGGCACTGACTGAAGGTAAGACTAAAGGCCTGGGCTGACCAAAATGACATTGAGGGGTGGCCCTGAAATGTCTGAGTATTTTGCCTTACATAGGCTACTTAGCTGCATACTGGGCATTACATAAGGCCACCTCCTTGGTGCCTTTCCCAAATGCTGATGGTCAGACCACGAGGAACTCTCAAATGCTCAGTTTGGGAATGGATGTTAGCAATTCTTCTGTCGTAGCTGATAATCTTGATATTATACACCTTGCTTGGAAGAAGCTAAACCCAAGCACTAAATCAGTCCTGAGATGACCAGTCTAGCTGTTTTAGAGGGGTTCCCCTGCAACGCTTGGCTGTGGGAAGGCAGCAGTTCCAGTGATACTGTTCTGAAAAACTGAGTGATGAAGTATTGTTTTGCAATGGGATTACACTGTCACCACTTAAAAAAGTGTGATGAGAAGTCATCCTTCCAGCATGAGGGTACCGTGGGATAAAAGAAGACCAAGCTTGCAGTAGTCTCCTGGATGACGTTGATGGGGTTAGCAGCAAAATCCTGGTCCTGATGTAATTCTCCTGTCAATGGGTGGGAGGCAAAGGAATTTACAAACACAAGGAGGTAGATTGGTCTGTGGTCAGACTTCCCATTTGTTCATCCACATAAAACCACATCTGGAGTTAAGTCCAAACCACATCTGGAGTTAAGTCCAAGGTCACAGGCATACAAGAACAAATACAGGGTATTTAGGAATAGATTCAAATTTTAAATGTGGACATGAGTAAGAGGTCACATTTAATAAGGAAAATCTATGAGTAACACCAGGAGACATCATGTCTCAGATGCATTAGCTCTGAATTGGAACTTTTCCTCTGAAAAGAAGAGGATCTCCTTATATAGGTCTCTGCACATTCTACTGCTAAGAATACAGTGGTGGAACCAGTGCTCTGGCTCTTTCTCAGCCTCTTGCTCTTGCTTATTCACACTATCTGAGTGTGAATAGGTAGATACTTCTGTTTTCCCACATTGCCTACTGATTTTCCTGTAAATGTTAGGAAGCTGAATCGTTCTTGTTGCCTGACCTGTTCAGTCTGTACTGACTGATACTGCCATGTTAACATAAACCTGGGAACCAGCCTATATGAATTTGACAAATATTGCAAGCCAAATGCTGCTCAAGACTCTTCTGCCAGCCCTGCCAGCCTTATGCAGTGAGGAACACCAGAGGAAAGGTAAATAATACTTAAGAAATCGAATTAAACATCTCCAGCACAAGAAGCAAGAAGTACCCAGATGGGAGCATATTTCAGAAGAGAGAAAACAGATGGTTATACCTAAATTATCACATCCTGAGTCTGGAAAAAAAAAAAAAAGGATACTGGTCAACAGGTAATGAGCCTTAGTAAAAGAATTACTATGAACATGTTATGGACATGAATAGGTTGTATTATAAATTGTTATGAATCCAGCACTAGAGGGTATCAGCACTCGGAGTCACTGCTGTTCACCTGCTGGGCTCTGTGCCATAAAACTTCTATTAAACATCTGTTAACCCTTTACAGCTAAGTGGAAGTTTTACTGTAAAGTGTAATCCCATGGCACATAAGTTAGCATAGATAGTATGATATGAAATATAACTTTTGGAAGACAGTGTCTGCACCTAAGAAATAGCGGAGAGGTTGGGATTTTGAAGATCAGCAAAACACAGATGCCGGTTAACCCAGCGGTTAACACAATTATATTATAAACCTATGTTTCAGTTCTGTCATACAACGATACTTCACAAATTTAAATACTTTTCTCTTATTCTTATCTTTGTAAAGAATCTTGGATTTGTTTTCCTCTCTAAACAAAGAACCAAAGGCCAATGAGTGTTTTAGAAAGCTGAGTAGAGTTCCGTCTCTAACTTAGCCTCATTGCTCTGCAGTCATTCACTGTGCAGTAGAAATATAATAACATTATGTTCTGTAAATGAATGCAGATTTTGATCCTATATTGGAGCTCATCAGAAGTCATTCAAGATTATGCAAAGATTATGACGGCTGAGGGAGCTGGGCATGTTTAGCTTGGAGAAGAGGAGGCTGAGGGGAGACCTCATTGCCCTCTACAACTACCTGAAAGGAGGCTGGAGAGAGGTGGGTGTTGGCCTCTTCTCCCAAGTGAATAATGACAGGACCAGAGGAAACGGTCTGAAGCTGCGGCAGGGGAGGTTTAGATTAGAGATTAGGAAGAATTACTTTACTGAAAGAGTGGTCAGGCACTGGAACAGCCTGCCCAGGGAGGTGGTTGAGTCACCATCCCTGGAGGTATTTAAGAAATGTCTAGATGTGGCACTTCAGGGCATGCTTTAGTGGCAGAGATTGTAGGTTGGTTGTTTGTGGTGGTTTGTGTGGGTTTTTTTGTTTTTTCGGGTTTTTTTGGTGTGTGTATGGTTGGACTTGATGATCTCAAAGGTCCTTTCCAACCATGAAGATTCTATCATTCTATGATTCTAAGAATGAGAGAAGAACATGAGAGGAACAAACAACAAAGCATAACAGACATTTTCACTCAGAAAATTTGTTCGTTTTGTTGATTAATGTTCTGAAATGCGAAGAAAGTAGCAGAAATATGGGCAAAAAGGTTAAGATGCAAGTATCTATGTAATTATTATAATTTTTCAGAACTTTTGTACTATTTAGAAATACAACTAGAAGTACAACTTCAGCAAAAATAATTAAAAATTATCCATTTTTTTAGAGCTGAATATTTTTTAAAAGGATTTTAAATATTGTAGAAGAAAATTAATAGATCTCTTTGTTCTTGTTGGTGCTGAGAAACTTTTTCATTAGCTCAGATATTTGTGTGGGACACAAAAAACATTTTTTTTTTTTTTGCCCTGGGGTATTAATCAGCACAATTGTGAGTGGAGGCTGGATAAACGAACTTGCAAATGGATAAAATTAAAATTTCACCTTTACAAATGGCATTCAGTGTTCTAGACTAAAGCCTTTCAAACCTGATGAAACACGATATGTAGCAGAATGCATTCAGGAAGTAATTAGTACTGAGGTTACATTTAATCCTTATATTGTCTTACACACCTCTCAGAATGCAACCAATTCAGTTTGATGTTGGTAAACTTTTAAAGAAACACACTTCCAAATATGCTAGAAAAACAAGAAAAGAAATTAGGAAAAATGTGCCTTTGATTTACAAAAAAATTGTGTATTATACTTTATTATGCTGTCAAATTACGTTTTTTAAGTGTGGAGGTATGTATGGCAAATTTTTGAAACATCACAATTTTTTTTTTGGTGTAAACTATGCAGTATTTTGCAGACCAGCTGTGTTTTCAGTTTCATCTGAATCAAAGGTGGCCATGTCTCAGAAGATGTGTAGTGCTATGTTTCAGATGATATACCCTGTCCTTCATCAAAGTCTTTTGTCTTCACAAAAGACAAAAGACTTTAACCTCACAGAACAGTTGAGGTTAAAAGGGATCTCTGGAGGTCATGTGGTCCACTCCTCCTACTCAAGCAGGGTTATTGTATGAGGATGTTATGGGACACACTGTCAAAAAAGCCTTACTGAAGTCTACGAAGGCAATATCCACTGCTCTCCCCTCATCTACCAAGCCAGTCATTTCATCATAGAAGTTCATCGGGTTGGTCAAGCATGACTTTGCCTTGGTCAATCCCCGCTGACTGCTCCTGATGACCTCGTTGTCCTTCATGTGACTACAAATGCTTTCCAGGATTAGTTGTTCCATCCCCTTCCCATGGTTTGAGGTGAGGCTGACCAGCCTGCAGTTCTCTGGGTCCTCCTTGCCCTTTTTGAAGATCGAAGTCCTCCAGTCCTCAAGCACCTCTCCCAATTGCCTTGAACATTTAAAGATAATTGAAAGTGGCTTTGTAATGGCATCAACTCCCCCAGCACTCATGGGAGCATCCCATCAGGGCCCATGGATTTCTGTGTCCAGTTTGCTAAAATAGTGTCAAACATGTGCCTTGTTAATGACCAGCATGGATCATTCTTGTCTGCTTGCAAAGTATCATAGAGTTGTATCATACGTTATCTCCTCTTCGAGATATCCACAAAGTATAAAGTCTCCTGGACATCATCACTCATGCCTTTTCTTCAGTCTTGGCAAATGTGTTTCTGCCACAGCAATATTCATGAAGAATTCTGCTACAGGCCTGGAATCCAACATTAATCTAGATTGTGTTTGTTCTCCTCCAAACCTCTGACCGCTCTCCAAATGTCTCCTTTGTGTGGTTCTTTGTCACCCCAAACACAAGTTGTTATTTTAAGTTCTGTAGCTCTTAGTGTCCTAGTTCTACTTGTTTTCTCTTGTTCTGTGTAGGGCAAGTTTTATTTTTATCACTAGTCCATCATCCACTTGCCAAATATTCAAGCAAGCACTGTCACAGTTTTTGTGGGCTGCTTTCCCACTTTGGACGAGCTCCCTGAAGATTTCACATAAACATCTGCATGTCTCCCCCCACCTTCCTCAATCTCTCCACTATGGGTTAGGCTGAGCCCAGTACTGTCTTACACACAGATTCCATGTTTGTTCAGTGCCCAGTATGATCAGATTTTAGGATAATTAACGTGACCACAAAAAATAGTGCTAATACAGTGAAAGACTATGAATTCGCACCCACCAACAGATTACATATCACTTTAAATGCAAGCGACACTAGGGAATTCGTAGTGCTGTGTCACAGGTGAAAGCGATTAAAACACTGCATCTTCACTGTCCCATGAGATGTCCTACTTTTTTATTGCTATTCATGAGTAGAAGTAACTCTTCTAGGTGATATTTCTTGAGGGATTTACTCTGAAAGATTCCCAGGCGACCATTATTTTCAGTTATTGCTGATTTATTCAGGAATATCAGTTGTTTAAACAAGAGTTCATTTTATTCAATGCTTTGTTAATGGAAGACTTTTATTTCAGATCAACAGCAGTGTTCTAGCCTGGGACCTCCCTTTGCGGCTGTTTACAAAACCAGGCCACAAACTGTTCTTCATTTTGCGAGCAAGTACTTGATTATATTAACCTTAATTGTGCTGTACAGTAGTTCATCACAAAAAAAAAAAAAGTCCCCTACTCAAGGCACTGAGATTGTCAGAGTTCTATGTAAAAACAAGAAGATGACCATGTGTTAAAGATGCAGGAAGCACTACCTATGTCTTTAAGTTCCCTCCAAATTTTCACTGTGTTCTTTGCTAAGTCACTGAGGAAAAAAAAAAGTAAGATATTTAGGCACCCAGATCTGAAAAGAAGAACTGAAGAGGCTTTAAGTAGGACTCCTTTAGACGTCAGCTACCTGGGTCCAAAACTGAATTCCAGAAACTCCCACACATTTGGCTGCCTGATCAGAGTGCAAAAAACTTACCAGAAAGAACAAGCAAAAGTAAATGTACATCTATAGCCTATCTGCCTAAAGAAGGAGGGTTTGGATTCTGATTTATATTTGATATAAATAAATGAGCAATCCTAGGGCTCCCTTCTCCCTCAAATCATGTAACAGCTAGTTTGCAGAGTCATGCGCTGGTCGTAAAGCAAGGTCTCTTATGTCACCAGTGTGCTGGCTAACAGATAGGGAACACCATGCTCTGGCCTGGGAAAAAAATGAAATTACTCTTACCTGTTTGTACAGAAATACGAGTTGTAATCATAAGTGGATGAATGCCTTGGCCTAGCATCTAAGACTTGAAGTGAGGCAAAGTTTTAGACAAATTCTTGTTGACAAAACTTTCTATTTTTTATTTTACTGAGAACCTATTCTGAACACAGCTCAGATTATACCACTTTTCTAGGTCCGCCGTCTTAAACGCAGAGGGTTTTTTTTGCATCGGGTACCAAAAAATGTGTGGATTCCACTAAATCCCTTATTGGTATTATTCCTAAAAGCGTAAAAGCATAGCAGCAATGCTATCTGAGAGAGGCATTTATTTGGCTTACTGTGTCTCAGGTTACATTTAAATGCTGAAGAGCAACATGAAGGTCCTGTGAGCATAGATGCATTCACCTGGTGTGATGCTCAGGTACTGCAGTGAATGAAGGTCTTAATACAACTGTGGCCTTCTCATGTCCTCAGCGAATCCACCCCTGTTCACAGAAGTACGTAAGAAGAAAGACTATCGGAAGCTGGCTCCGTATATGGTGGAAAACAGCCTGTGGGGATCCTAGGAAAGTGAACATGAGCTTTGCTAAAAAAAGATGCAGTTACACCAGCAACTGAGTCAATATAAGTCTTATTATACACAAAACACAAATAAAATACTACTTACCAAATGCTTTATTGGTACGTAACTAAGCTCTATTGTAAATATTGTCATTATACATTGGTATATTTTCCTTTGCTTGGTGATATTTTCTGCACATAAGGCGCTACAGCTTCACATTTATAAATAAAACACGTTCAAGAGTGTATCATAACTATAAAAATATGTAGGGGCTTTATAATTATGTAAAAACTTTGATAAGCCATTTGAGTTTGCTATGAACACGAGTACGATAATGCACATGGTTTAATCAATACACCTTTCAAAGGAGCCTCATTTGGGAAAATGCAAAAGCCATATCTTGCAGTCAGTAATAAATATTTCATTAATTTATCTCTAATTTAACTTTCACTCCCATTGGCAAACCTCTAGTGGTACATACTTTTTTCCTCTTAATTTTATTGCTCTGGTAACATGCAATCATCTCACAGCCCTTTGCTTTCTGATCTGTGGTATATTGCCTCACCTTAGATTAATCTCATAGTCATTATCTCATTTAGGTAGGTAATATTTGACCACCTAATCAGCTTAAAGCAACTTGAGCAGAATAATATGGGCTTACATTTGGCATTCAGGAACATTTCTGAAACAATGAGAAAGTTATTTGACAAAAATATATGATCTAAATTATTCTTTTTATGCATGAAAATACACGCTGCTTTCACTGACATAATTAAATTGCCTATGTATCTGACTTTTTAATAATGAAAAAGGAAACCCTAGAGTGTTTAGATGATTTCCTATGTTCATTTAAAGCAAGGAATTCAGGCATTTACTCTTCTTGTGGAATGTAGACAGAATAAAATCAGTGCTGTAACTTTTTCAGGTGGCAGATTTTACAGAGATTTGTTATTTTTCTGTTTTAAGTGCTCCTTTTCAGTGCTTGCATTTGTATATACCAATTACGGTGAAAAGGAAAAGTTCAGTTTATCTTCTTATCCAGTTATAGAACGTAGTAGTATGTTCAGATTTCAAACTTGTCAAGTTGCAGATTTCATAGATAAACAACAAATTTTTTCAAGGCTTTAATATGTTTTCTGGGCAGATAGTAAAGGCTTCTAGGTACTAAATCAAATTGAGACCTTGCAAATTAATAACTACTGATCCTGATGAAAGGTTTTTGACTGGCAGGTAAGAGTTTTTTGGTGGCTATTACAGCAATTGCACCTTGGGACAATGGGGATGCTGCCCATCTAGAAGATAAAAGTTCTTCAGAAACCTAAATGGAAATGAACGCAAAATTGTAAGGAAAATTAATACAGTGTCGAATAGGATCTCATAAGATTTGTCTACAAATGATTTGTGGGACACCAGCAATTTGAGTCCAAGTTAATTTTTAAAGCTGATTAGCAGTATGAAAAGAATTCCCCAAGTGAATGTTGCCTCTGCAAGCTGGTTTTCCTCCCTGTGTGTCACAGTGAAGCAATGCTATAGGTTAGATGTATCATCAGTGATCTAAATTGAATTGACTGATGCTTACCTGTAAAGGCTTAGCTACTTGCTTGTGTTTGTAAAAAGACCCTTACCTTGTTTACTATGAAGGTCAGATAATATGCATGTGTTAAGACATCTGCTCAGTTGTCTATATGTAATCTGTTCTCTCCGAAGATTCATTTCTTATTCCCTGCACATTTTCCAGCCTCAACTTCTTTGGATACTTGCCTCGTTCACTAGGTACTATCCTTCTCCAAAAATACGTCAGTAGCTTTCCACACTGATCCTATTGCTTTCTTGCATTCTTAGTTTTTTTAAAATTAAAAAAAAAAAATCAGGAATTTCAAACATTTCTGTACTAGGTATTTATATTGATATAATGAAAGTTTTGACAGGTGTACAAATTTGGTCCTATCTGCCTAAATCCTGGATGGAAGAACTAACCCTACAAAACCCACCCTTCTTCAGCTGCAATTTCCAGCACTGTCACAAGGCCCTCAGCAAATGTGCATAGCAGCAGTGCAGTAAACCATGAATCCCTCTCACAGTCCTCTAGCTCTCTAAGGAAAAGTATGACTCGCATTTACCTGTTATTCAGTGTTGTAATACGGCCAATTGTCAGGGTTTCTTTTGCTTTTAACAGCCTGGGTATTCTAGCACAGGGGATGGAAAGATCTATATTGCTTTTTATGACAGTTTCAGATACTCGACATTGTGAAATAAGGGACCGCAGAAGGACAAGAACGATTTGTTGTGACGTTCGTATGAAAGTACCCGGCAGTGAAGACATGCTGGACTGAAGATACTCAAGAGTTTCGAAGTTACACCAACTTCACTTGCCATATGGTCTTTTTTTTTTTCCTTGCAAATATTTGGTGTTTTAGCAACAGAAGCTTTCTGAATCTGGATGTTTCTTCTTCTCAACACTACTCCCTAAGAAACACTTCTGAGTTTAGTGAATTTGCAGTAGGTCCTACACTGAGACTTACCTGCCTCTTTGAGAGATAATTTATCTACTGCTATCACACAGTAATTTTAGCAGGACTTGTTCTGATACAGCTGTAACATCCGTTTGTCATTTAGCTTGTTGATTAGATGTTCATTTTCTTGAGAGAGAAGAATACTAGATGTTTTCCTTTGGAAAAGGGGCAAACAAAAATTCCATGCACTAAACCCCTAAGATGTCCCATGGGTTCAATTTGAATACTACAAATTCCAGAATGTTGCATCAGGAAATGCACTACATTTTATATATCTATGCTTCTGTAACATGATTTCAAAGCCTAGTAGTTGTTAGAAAGATATAATTACTGTTATAATTCACTCAGTTACCCAAATTAACTTGCATGTGCTATTCAAATATAAAAATAAGTCAGAGCATACCCTCCTGAGCAAAGTAAAATTGTAACCCTAGTGGAGAAATGTTTGATTATCTGGTTCTACAGTTGTTTGTGTCTGTGGTAAAGAACATGATTTAAACATGGAAAAAAAAAAAGTTGTTTATCTTCAAAGACAGTACAATCAGTGTTAATTGTCAGGGAAAAAAATCCCATAGATGTATCCTAGTGGCTTGTCTGCAAAGTACATTGAAAGAAGAAACTGCAAAAACACCTCTGGGCTATAAAATAGAGTAAATAAAGCATTATACACTTAGAAAATAATAATGCAAACCACAGGAAACAATGTGTGAAGAAGAAGCTTTTCTCATAGCTAAATATAATAAAAGGAGAGAATTTAGAGAATAAAGCTGCCTTAATAATGGCAAATTGCTAATTATTTTGAGACTCATTGTATTATTTATGCTGCCACAGTGCACTGCCATTAAAATTCTGGACCTGTATCATCTATGTGATATACTCAAACCCAAAGTGTTGAAACCCAAAGTGTTGCAATTTATATATTGAGTTTCACCACTCACACACAAGTTTTATTAACAAAAAAAAAAAATAAAGCTCTGAAATGCAATAGGTCCCAAAAATGCCTGGTGACAGTGAAGTGGAGATACGGTTTATTCCTCTAGATGAGATGTATATAGCCAGTGTCATATTAGTTTTCGGACACAGTAGTTTCATCAGTTTTTGTTTCCTCTTTTCCCACATGGCAGCATTCGTCGTCTGGTGTTGTCAGGAAAGAGCAGTGTTTATACTTCTCTTTGCGCTGGAAACTGAAATAAAAGGTGTCAGAATATAAGAGGCTGCTAGAGACATTTATAACGTTCATCCATTCCTCAAGGGAAGACATTTCGCCAACAGGTGGGCATTTAATAGACTACTGTCCCTTCACGCTCAGTCTGTGTGTTTTCGGGCATTTAATAGACTACTGTCCCTTCACGCTCAGTCCGTGTGTTTTCGAGCTTGTCTTTATGGGCTTTTTTTTTTGACCATTGCTTTTTTTTATTGTCATTTTTGATCTATCTGACATAGTTTAGTACCAACTTCTACATTGCCACGATGCAGAAGATGCCCTCAGTTATTCCTTTTCTTGGAGCCAGGCCTGTTCCTCCTAAACATCCGTTTTGCGCAGATAGATACTTTGGGCAGTCTAGTTATGGTTCACATGCCCAAAGCATAAGTTCTGGAACAAGACATAGACTTTGGAATAGGTACTCTTCAATATGGGCTACTTGTAGGAGAGATCTGGATGAAAAAATAAAGTACTTTACTTAAATTACTTGCCTGCGAAAAAAATGAAGACATCAGTATGGTATCACATTTATAATTACAATCTGCTTAAGGTTAGCTGTTGGGTATCCCAAACTCTCTCTGTTTTCTTCCCAAATAGCTTGCTTGCTTCTTGTGTTCAAGGAGTTCCTGGGTTGGGGTTTGGTAAGCCTCAGATATTTATGTTGGTCAGCTTCTGTAAAGGCTGAAAGCCAAGTTCTGCTTGGAGCTGAAACTCTCAGGACATAGACTTCTGATGCTATACCAGACATTCAGGAACTCAAGGCCAGACTGCACAGAAAGTCTTTAAGGTGCAGGTAGTTTTGTCATCCCAAATGCTGTTTGCTTCCCTTGATCTGCCCCTCTTTGGAAGGAGGCAACTTGAAAGCCTGTAAATTCCCAAGAATGGATTAGTCTGCCTCCAGAAGTTATTTTAAAATAACAGACCCAATCTGGGAACATGGATAGTTCATGGCAGGATGATAAAAACTTTACATAATCTCTGATGGAAGCCTGCTTGGGACTTTGCGAAAGTTTGCCAAAACTTCGTGTTCCCATCAAAAGGCCATTCCTGATATATCTTAATTGTATGGAAATAAAATCTTTTACTGGAAAGCTCTCAAGTGTCTCAATTAAAGATACTTAACCCATATTAACTACTCTCTGGGGTTTCAGTCCAAATTGAGTTAAAAAGACATGAAAAGCCAGACTATTGTCATAAACATATTGGAGATGAGAAGTAAATACAGATGTTCAGAGTTCATAATTTCAAACTGTAATGAAAAATTTTACATCGATGCTCAAAATCATCATGTATTTTTGGTAGCATGGATTCACTTAGTGGAGCATAATGAGGAAGATAAATTAATGCCTCCTGATTTCTAACCTCTTGTTCCATTCATTATCCTTCTTTGATTTCCACTAAGTGTAACGATGCCCCTGCTTCCAGATGTTTCTTTATTAAATTCCTTCCAGGAGAGAGAAAAAACACAAGTCATCCCAAATGCTGAAAGTTTTAAACTCATTATCACATTTTACATATCATACAGGCATACTGACAATGTTAATTAGTGAGAAAGGCTTGATTGTTCTTTAATTACTCTGCCAAGAGCTGGTACAAAATTCGAAGCCACAAATTATATGACATATTATAAGTGGATTGGTTTTAATGATATCTTCATGTACCAACATGCATATTTCATTACTAAGCTTTAGTTATTAGCATTTTAACGGGGCCATTAATAATAAAAACACTGGGTTGTGTACATGAATAAGAAAATTATTACTGCAGAATTATAAAAGGCACCTGACATGATGTTACAGTTTTATATGTTATGAAGTTCCCAATATCAGCATCAGGACAGGGTGTGTGGATCATAAAGCTCTTCCTAACTGTCACCCAAACTGTCATGTCGTTATATATTTTATGAAGTGACTCCTTATTGAAAAATATGCAGTCTTTGGAACAGAGTACACTCCTCAGAACACGCCCTGTTGGGTAGAGGGTCATATCTGTCTTATTTTCTATGTCTCTGAAGATCTGGCTTTCTGAAAACTAGTGTTCGGCTTTGGGGAGGATTCCTCTTGCAGTTATAAGATGTTTCTGCTGCTTCTGTAGGCTCAAGGCTAAGATGAAAGTCAGATGCAAGTCCCTGACTGTCTGCATGCTCTGATAGCAGTTTATTATGCATAAAATGCAAACAGTATGCTACCCAAGCTGACTTTCTGAGAAAAGATAGAGCAGCCATTGACTGAAACAAGCACCTTTTATATTTAATATATTTAACAGAGCAGTGCTATACTACCTTTAGTAAAATGACTATTGTCTGGCTGACAATATGACAATGATAGTTTAATTTGTTATATTTGTTTGTTTGTTTATTACTGTCATATCATGAAGATGACATTTATGTATCAGCTTTGATTTGAGGAAATAACTTTGACATTCAGCAATGAAAGGTCAATCTCTTAATTTTGCTTTGAAGTTTAAAGTCCTATTATTCAAATATGTACAAACTTTTTTCTCTTCACCTGCACCCTGTTTCATACTACAGGATAGGAATAGCCATGTGAAATCAAAAAGAATTGCATGTAACTGGTGGTGGAATGGTCATGTATTTTCCATCATTTGTCCATTGTCCTTTAAAATCTAAAAAGGGAGATGAGCCATTTCAATCAGATTTAATAAAGAGGAAAAGCCATCAATACCCATTGTGCAAGTATGAAAACAACTGGGCTTGCCATTTTTTTCTCCAGTCTTATAATACTGTAATTTCACAGAAGAGTTCTCAGCTGGAATACCTCTTTCTCTATATCTACATTCAAGAGTGCTTGTGTCCCAAATAATTAAAAAGTCTATTGTGATTGCCTTTTCATGATACCTAATGCACTGCAAAAATGTCACATTTCACTTCGCTCAGTACAATTAAAAAATCTAGGAGAAGGAGATGGTTGGCCTTTTGAAGAAGGTAGATTGCAGAAGGATGCTGATTTCACTCACAGCGTTGCCTTGTTCAATTCAAAAAGACGTCTTGTTCATCCCAGTGAGAAGCTGGGAATACTACAGGACTGATGATCTCTGTAGCACTGATGGTCTCACTCTTCACAATTAATTATGCACGCATAATCACTTTGAGAATCTTCCAAAAGCTGAGATGTTACATTCTTGAAGGAAAGCCAAGGAATTCCATACTGTAACATAGCTCAAGGGAACGCATTTTGGACAGAGATATTGAGATAACAGGTGAGAATCAACAAACACTCTTTGGACCAGAATGCCCTTTTAATTTTCCGAAGGGAAAATCCTGACCCACTACTGAAAAATCCTGATTTAGAAAATCTGGAATACTGTCTACTAGACTAAAGGAGAATGACTGAAACCTTTGAGAGAGGGAAATGACTGGCTATATGGTTGTATTTTGAGCATATTCCTGGGTATTCCCAGGAACTTCAAAGCTGAGCTAATGTTTATTTTTCACTCACTCGTATACAGTTCTAGAAAAAAACGCAGTGCTTTAGAGGAATGGATACTGTGCAAAGATGACTCCGTGAAAGCTTTTATGTATATTTAATTAATTGAGGGCTTTATTTTTGCAGTCAGAGTGTAGGGATAGAAAGCTGTCATTCATCTTTGATTCTGAGCGATTTTTTCAGTCTCAGTATGACTCACCTTTTCTTTGGAATGGGAAAGACAGCTCATGGTCCATAGTGCCAAGCGAGAATGAATGCATTAAAAAATTCTGAAGGAAGCTGCAAGTATTAATGATTTCCCTTTGTTTCTCTCTGGTGGCTGAGGCTATTTATTGCCTGCCGGTTTTGCTTGCCCATTTTCAGATATTGCCAGCCTTCATTGAAATGATGTGGAAAATGCTTCCATTACGAACAGGAAACAAATACTCTATGCTAACATAATTTAGTCTTTAATTATTCACTCATATATTATTTTTCCAAAGCCTCCTGGCTTACAAGAACAGAAATACGTGGCAATCATTTAACGATTACCTTCTCGTCTCCTAGTTCTGTGAATGACCCTTTCCTGATTTATTAGACATTGTTCAAACTATTTGAAACTTCGAAGACAGAAGTGGAAGTTTCTTACTTTTTTTGTCACTGCTCTGTCTTTTCACAAAAAATGAATTGACTTATACAACATTTTGTGAAGTAAAGGATATGATGTTTTTCCCATTTTACAGATGTGAAAGTATTCAGTCAAAAGGATGCATTAAAATTGTGGCTGAACAGTTTAACAAACATAGGGCTTGTCTTCCCTTGTTTTGTACTATATATTTTGGGTAAGCCCGGAGTCTGGCTCCTGTTTCTTCAGGTGGAGCTGTGCAGGTGAAATATCAAAGTAGAAACACAGACAATTTCACTTACAAGAGAATTTCAGGCTGAATGCTGGTTTGGTAAAACTGAAGCTACTGGTAACAAATGGGAATGGAAGCATTGCCACAAAAAGAAGGCATGCGAAATTCAGCCATTTTTTGCTGTTTGGTGGTAGCCAGCTGGCTAATAGCACAGATGTGTTGGCTACTCAATTAGCAGATTTACAGCCCTCAGCTGCAGACTATGCTGACTCTTCCTCATTGGAGTGACACAAAGAGTTAGAGGGAGGGAAAACGGAAGCTGAAGGTAAGAAAAAAAGGATCAAAGGGTACAAAACTATACACAAATAAGCTTTATTAGAGTCACTATGCTCGGAACAACTTATCCAGCTGTGATACAGGGCTGAAATGGTCAGAAGACCCTTGGTCTTGGTATGGATTGAGGGGTAATCAGACTGTGGAGATGTTGAGGGCAGGATGCCAATGTCAGATACTTTACCTAAATGCTCTCTGTCTTCTTTGCCCCATCAGTCTCCTACTTATGCAATTTTCTGACTTGGAGTTTTGTTATCAGATTTTTCAGTAACCTCATACGTGCTGTGTGCTAGCAAGGGCAGTGTGCTATATAAGAACATGGTAATAGAAACTCGAACAGTTCTGTATTGTAAGTGTGCTGTACTTCGCTATTATGATAAAGTGAGAAAGCATGTGCATACCATACTTTCAGTTCTTTATGTAGTGACCAGGTTGGCTTACACATTTGCCTAGCTTCATATTGTGAAGTTTCTCCTTTCAGTAAGGAGGGACAAAGCTATTTTTATGTTCACTGAAACATAAATAATCCTATACTTATCCAAGGACAGAAAGATTTGGATAGTGTGCTATAGGGATTTCATCTCAGGCCAACATCATGGGAAATTTATGAGATGCATAAAGTGCAATATCTCAAGGTGACCTGGAAAACACCTCCATTTGATTTGGAAGCATTGCTTGTCTGTTTAATACTTTTAATTTTTGTGTTTGTTAACCCCCTGACATACACAGGTCCTTGGCAACAAAACCTGAAATTTGGTGGGCATTAATACATATGTATTTTTCGAGAGCACAACAATGGCATGATCAGTTGTGGTTACACGAGCTGAAGGTAGTAAAAACAAAACAAATACAAAAACCATCACAGCCCCAGGAGAGATAAGTGAGATTTGTCCATGTGAGACTGCTGGAAGGAGGCTGCACAGTAGATACTGTGCAGTCATAAATTTGTAATGTGTAGCCATTGTGGCTGGGGGGATAAGTATTCAGTACCTGTTATTACCTGATAAAGTTATACATATGTATGGATCCATTTTATGTGATAATTAGGGAATCTAGTTCTAGCATCTGCTTTTACCTGATAAACCAACTTTACTATTTTAAATAAAGGAAAAGCAATAATTCACAAGCTACAGACATCACAAAGATGTGAAACAAAGCTATCAAAAAGGAGGGAGGAAAGAAGGACAATGTTTCAGATCCACATCCCCTGTAAACAGGAGGCCGTGGAAACAAGAACTAAGTGTGCTTGCTTTCTATGTGGTTTATTGGATATACTCCTGCCTGCTTTCAGAGTACATTTGTAAACAATTGAACTAAGTTTAATTTTAAATAAAATGAAATTATGATCAAATCTGACCATACCAAATATGTCTGTTTTGTGGATGAATTTTAAATATGAGTGCTTAGCAGGATAGCTGATTTTTGCAGCCCACCTCTGATAGAGAATTTGACCGAGATGTTTTGATAATCCATTGTCACAATGGTCAGATAACAGCTGACAAATAAATAATAAGAAAAGAGACGTTAAGAATTGCTATTTTACGTTACAGTCTTAGTCTTGGGCATAATGTGCTATTTCACCACGTGCAAAATATTTGGAGTCCTTACTTTTCCTCCCGAGCAGAGGTGGTGGGAGGAACGGATCTGAGCTTCAGATTGTTTCCTTGCCTGCTGATGAGGTGAGAAGCCGTTTTAGAAGGTACTGCCTTTTTCAGAGCTTTTAAACTCCCACTGCAATTTGTCAGCATAAATTATTTTCTGTCTTTTCTAAGTGCCACTTCCTGAAAAAATTCCTCTTTGATGAGTACTATATCTTAGCAAGGTGGTCCCATGAAACGCAGAAGCATTTTTGTGAGAAAATGGAGAATGAGATATAAAATAATGTCTTCTGTAAGTTGGAAAAGTACAGGAAGGAACCCAATGATCCCAGAAGTTTTTGGTGGGCTGTGATTCTATGTTGTGTCTTACTCTTTTTTAGAAAGATGCCCGACTGCTTGTGATGTAGAAAAGCATTCCGGTACCCCTGGCATTCATTCAGCCCCTTCCTTTGAACTCTATTTTGGCTGCCACTGTTTCACCCTGCTGCTGCTGCCTTCTCACAGACCTTTATACTGAGCAGCAGTTTGCACACGCTTCCTCCTGCTTGGTGCCCCTTTCAGTTCTCCTTGTCACAGGGCTGATCACAGCTCTTCGTTCCTGCCAACAGAGCCCGGCAGACGGGCTGTGTGGCATAAAAAACTCTGATTTTGAGTGGAAAGGCATGCAGGTTAGGTCTTACGGGAGCGATGGAGCACTTAACTAACTACATGGCTCAAGGAAAACACACCCCACACCTGATATTCATAGGTTAAGGTCAAACCTGCAAATATCTGTAGAATTAATTTGAACATGACACTCCTACCTTTATTTTTCAAAGGGATTGGAGTCGCTGGTAGAAATCTGGTATTTCATAAGGTGTGAAGGCAAATTAGCCACTCTTTCATTATTTGAAAGAATAAATGTGTTTGCTTATCTGAATAAATTAGCTATTCCTTTAAAGCTCCTTCATAATGCAAATGGATGATAACTTCTTTGCCTTACTGAGTTTTATTCCACAGCAGAGACCCTTTTTTTTACAATATCTGTTCCTCAGCTCCATGAGTCCTTCTGTCACTCTTTCTCCCTACCCTTTTATGTGGGCAGCCTGAGGAAAAAAGGCCAAGGCAAAGGTTTGCCATTTCTCCTCAGTGGCAAATCCCTCAGCGTCCATTGCCAGCTGAAATATAATGGTTCTGTCTTGAGGCAACTCAGGATTTCCTCACATTGAGATGGTTATAATTAACTCCCTGATGATCCTGTCACCCCTCCTTCTCTGTCACACCACGTCGGTCTTATGTGAGATTCCTCAAGGCTGCTCCAACAGCCTGATGGACGGAGTCGGGCAGACTGAGCAAGCTGCAGCACCCTTCTGATGAGCGGTCACTCAGCATAAAAGACGTTTCAATTGAAGTACAAGATGTAACACGTTCTCCTTTCTGGGGAATATTTAAAGTATGGTCCTGACAGAATTAGTGCTCGTATTGATGCTATGCATGATTTTCATCAATAATCAAAAAATGCATTATAAAGTGATTTCTAATAAAACTCATGAAAGATGCAAACATGACAGAACAATAATTAAAAGCAGCAGTTAATGTGAATTTGGGACTGGGTATTTTACTGGAGCCAAATACAAGTCGTATATTTAAGAACAAGGAATTCAGCCTGTATCTCCAAATTTAGAGACTCTGTCCTTGAAAGCAGCGAATTTGAAACCACCTGGGTTTCACAGAATGCCTTTGTTGATACCTTAGTTCAGGTGAGGTGCAAGCTTTTGAAACCAGTTTCTCAATCTTCCCATTGTCCTTTAGTTTGTTTTGTGGAGCATCCAGTCTGAGAGACCAGGCTGGATATAATCCAAAGTAATATCTGCTGGAAAAACGTGCAGTGTGGGCACGCAGCTGCATGAGAGTTCCCTGTGTGGCATGACAGCAAGAAGGGTTGGTGGGCTCCTTGGTGTGTAAACACAGTCTGTGGGATAAGAGATCATTTTACAGATCGCTATGGATCTATTTACGGTTATGTGACCAGGATATTGCATACAATTCTAGTATCCACAGTTTCAAAGGATTATAAATACGCAATCATAAATTATGAAGCTGATTCAAAAAGATATTTTAGAGCAAGACAGACAGCCATCTGGATCTGCAAAGTGGTGGGTTTTTTTGTTTGTTTTTTAAAGTTTGATTATTGTAAATAAGAATCTTCAAGAAGCTTTTTAACATACTTGGCAAAAGGTATGATGTAAACCCATGGCTGGAAGACAGTTTGACAAATTTAAATTGGTGATATGCATCACATTTTTTTAATGCTCAGGATTATTAATCTTTGTTACAAGCTTTCTTGGGAAAAGATGAATTTTCCATCTCTTGATGTCCTCAGATCAAGACAGAATGCCTTCCTGGAAGTAGTACTCTAGCACAGCACAAATTATAGGTCCCACTGCAGGGAGAACTGTGATACACAGCAGGTCGAACTAAATTATGTCAGACAAATAGATCTTTCTGGCCCTAAAATCTATGAATCTGTGTTATCAAGTTTATATATGCCATCCTCTTACACAACTGAAACCTCATTTTGAGCCACTTTATAAACACAAGATACCTGACACCTACGCTATCAAGTTTCTAGTGTGCTCTTATTTCTGGAATTAGTATCTCTCTGTCCCGCACGCTCTCAAGGCACTTCTTCCAGCCAGTGCATTCATGAAGATAAGGTGTTCTCCAAACAAAAGAGCACAATGCTCTTTTGACAGGTGGTACTGTGATGTGACTGCAATTAATCAAACATACTGCTTGGGATTTTTTCTGAAGAGTGGGGCTAGGCACTCACTAGCTGAGGGGGGAGAGCTGATATTCTTTCCCACAATTGAATTTGTCATTTCATTTTATCTAGGAATGTTTACAGCACCTAATAACAACCTTATTAAATTTTAGCCTTTCCTGCCGAAATCTGCCACAGGATTTATTTTTTTTTTCCTTCCATACGGCATGAGATTAGGCCCAGTAGCTGTATTTCTAATAACTATAGTTGTTTGTTTCTTTTTCTTTCAGAAGCTTCAGTGCTCCATGTGTCAGTATGAGAGGGAGCTGACATTTGAAAGAAGATAAATGATTGTGTTGGGTGGGTAGGAGTTTCATGACCCTGTTTAGAGAGAGATGTGTTTCTCCTGTCACCATAAAAAAATATCTGTTTGCTTCTCACCCCTAACCACTGAAGACTGAAAGAGTCTTGGAGACTGGACCATTGGTGAAGGGAACGGGTCAAGGCACTTTCCATTCTTAGATTTAGTTTTGAGTGATTTAGAGTAGGTGCTATGAATAGAACTTATTTATAAATGAGGTTTTTAATATAGGGCCACAAATCTGTAGTTCTCTGTAGATTACTAGACTTTCTATGGAAAATAGGGGAGTACAAATGAACGCAAATGGACCAGATTCCCACAAAAATAAATAAGAAATAATTTTACCTGAAAAATTAAACAGTCTATAACATGACTAATTGAAGAAAAGCAATTCAGATATGACACAGAAAATCCATTTGATGCATCAATATATAATATATGCAGTTGGTGAACATATCAATAATAATGAAAGCAAATAAGAATAATTTTTTAAATACAATAGCTGAGATTATTTTGAAGACCATTAATAAGTCGTTAATTTATTAGGGCACAAAGTCCGTATTTAATCTGTGTTTAAAGGAGCTTTTGGAGACTGCAGATGGAAAGCCCTGCATGGACACGTGCTCAGCACTTGGGGCCAGCATACTGGTGCTGAATCCTGATTTTACTGTCTTTTATAATGATATGATGATCTTAATTTATACAAGGTAATCAAATACATTACCATTTTATTTTAATCCAAGTGATCTTAGACTTGCAGGTATAGGCTACTTTGTGAGCAATCTCATTTGTCTAATTTTTGCCTGTGCAAAGGTCTCTGTCTCACCTGTCTCAAAGATCTATGATTTTTCCCTGTTGTGTAACTTCCTAGCCATCTCAGTAAAACTAAGCTGATTTAAGCTGCTTGTGTAGCAGCTTGAGCGGACTTGTATATGCTAAATTGCTATCTTTCTTATTCTATCTTCAAGTAGTTATCAAATATTATTTCCAAAATGACCTATACTTAAGTAAGTGCACTTACTACCAACTAAAGGAGTGGTGAGTAAATGATAGCTTTATACCTCTCCTGCAAACTACAAATATTAATATGATGGACGTAAACCCAACAGTAATAAAGCCTTTCAGGTATATCAGTTACAAGTCAATAATATTCGCAGAGGGTTTTCACTCACTTTCCTCCATAGTGATATGCAAATTAAGATACTATATCTTTTCCAAATAGTTACTTAGAATACAGTTTGTTTTTTTTTTTGCCTGTGTTGATGGAAGCTCAAAAAAGAAAATTCATTGCTGAAGTGCTTTATTAACATTCTCACTGCTCAGTGACTCAGTTCTGTTGTTTGTGTCCTGCAAATTAATAGCATCAAGGCCAGTTGCCTGGAGACAGCATAAGTATTTCTGTGTTTAGAAATGAGAGGAGCTCTGGGAATTGTATGAAAAATATGTTTAATTAAGTAGGGACAAGTAGGGAATTAAATGCATTTAATTTAAGGACACTTTAGAAGGCACCTCACTTTATGTGTTTGTAGCTGCTGCAGAAGCTGTCCCATTAAGTTGAGCCTACTGTCCAATTCCATTCTTATTTTCTCAACTAAATACATTTTCAGCTCAAAAACAATACAACAAGTGGGAGTACTAAGTTGGCCAGGAGATTTAGGCTTATGTTATTTTTTTATTCCAGTTGGTTCTATCCAGATTTACTCCATAAGCGAATATGTTTCTCTCGGACTCAGAGTTACTGTAACTTGGAGAGAAACACCTTGAGTTATATAAACTGTGCTGCTCTTCGCCCAGCCCCATGCCAAGTACCTCTGTTACTTCTCAGATGGGTTGCCAGGGAAAAAAATCATACAAAGCAGTGCTCTGAGATGAAAAATAGTAGTTTCTCTACAAACTTTCTTCTGCATTAATATATACTTTTGAGCCTAGTCTACATAGTGATACAGCCTATTTCTGGTGAAAGATGCTCTGCACCTACGAAGCTCCTCCTCCTAGTCTGGCCTGCGGCCAACCAAGAGCAGGTCCTCAGGAGCAACGAAGCAAGGGATTTGTGCTCTTCTGAGAGACAGTGACACCAGCCGCCGCTGCTGGCATGTGCTTCTCCTTCCCATCGCACCCTGTCAAAATACCGTAGTCAAGCGACACGACAGACAGCTGAGGTAGATTTTGGGAAGTTTCATTGCAGTGCTTTGTTAATCAAAATTTAAAAAAGGGATGAAGCTCAAGAGTTACGAAGATATGTCTTAGCATAACAAGTGTTATGCTTGTCACGCTTATAGAAATGTGTAATAAGTACTGTTAACAAATAAGCTTTTATTTGCTATTTGAAGTAAGCTGAGCCGCCTAAAACTTTTCTGCTGTTCTGTGTCTGATGATTTTTAGTATGTGCCGCTGAACAAACGCAGCCCTTATTTCCCAGTTCAGACCAAGAAAACCTCCCTTCACTTTACAGCATCAAGAATATGGATTTCCTCTTTGTAGCTTACAAGCACCTAATGACCATTAGGAACAGAGCAGAGAAGTTCAAAGCCCTTGACTCCTTTTTGACTTTCACCTCCAGCTTCAGAAGCAGCAAGCTCGGCAAAGAGTGCAAAGTGTGGGAAGGTAGCTGAGTGGTCAGCATTGGTTTAACTACAGGATCATTTCTGAAGTCTGATCTTTTTAAAGGTCTGGGTGATGATAATAAGAATGTGAATTTATAAAATGGCTCAATGTTTGGATTGCAACATCTTATCAGCGTTTGAGTATGTCAGATGTGGACCTTGAACAGTTATGGATAAAGGAGGTGTATGCATACAGCAATGAAAATATAGTGAACATATCCAAATTTTCTGAGGGAGGAAAGGACAAAAAGGACAAATACTTTGCAAATATACATCACATGCTATCTGTTGTTATTATGCAGTTATATGATGAAGAACTTGTCTCTGAGTACATTCTCTGAGTTTTGAGACTTTATATTTAACTACAACTCACTTAATCCTTTTGTCTGGGTAACTCCTTTTCATGTAATCCTAAAGTGGTTGAATGATTTATCTCTTAATTTGAGTCTTTACTCACCTGAGCTTGCAAGCAGTGTCCAGGAGAATGAGCATCTGCAGCTCATTTTGACAGAATTCAGAACTTCAGTAAAGCTTCAAACACAGTTCTTGTTGAGCTTCAAACACAGTTCTTGTTGAGCTTCCAAGCTGTGTGCCACAGAATAGATGAGCCTGGAATCAATTTCTGGACATTGTCTAGTCCAACCCCGTTGCTCAGAGCAGGGCTACTTAGGGCAGGTTGCTCAGGACCATGTCTAGTCATGTTTGAATATCTGCAAGGATGGAGACTCCACAACCTCTCTGGGCAAACTGTTCCGGTGTTTGATCATACACAAAGTAAAGAGTTTTTTCTTATGTTTAAATGGAACTGACCTCAGGGTCTTTTCTGCCTAGGTGATTTCCAGCTGGTACTGGTTCATGGGGTTACCCCACAGGTGCAGGACTTTGCATTTATCTTTGTTGAACTGCATGAGGTTCCTGTCAGTCCATTACTACAGTCTGTCCAGGTACCTCTGATTGCAACACAGCCACTTGGAGTATCCTGCCAATTTTGTATCATCTGGAAATGGAATGAGAAAACCAGTATTTGAGATTTGAAAAAGTCATGCGTTGTACCAGCACAGCTTCTGAAACATATCACTGCAGCAAGAGCTGAAATGTGGGGTTGAGAGTTACCAGCTCTTTTACTATATCTGACCTGTCTTACAGCACTAGCAAGAACCACTGGCACGGTCTTTTCAAATTCATCATTTTCTGGCAGTTTTTAGAACTCAAAATTTAAAATGGTGTAAGACCTGTGCACTTTAAAAAAAAAAAAAAAAGCCATAACATGAAATTCAAATCAGCCTCTTTTGTCAACCTTACAAGTATTTTATTATATAAAGTAAGCAAATTTAATTAACCCTATGATCTTGCCAGTAAATATCCCCCCAAAATAACTGTAATATCTTAATTAAAAAGATATGGCTGAATTAATCACTTTAAATATTTAATTATATGGTTAAATAGAAGGAAAGGTACAGTAGTTGAAGTATTAGCTGGGGAGACTTAAGCGGAGTTCTTAACTTTACAGGGTTTCTAACTTTACTGGGTTTTTTTGTGACTTGATATAGGCCTGCTAACAGGCAATTGTCAAAGAAAGCCTGAATAATTCAGTCAGGCTTCCCACAACAAGAAGAACCATATAGTAGACATCGCATGTAGTAGGGTCCCCACAATACTCTTTTTATGTGCCCCCACTTACTGCAAACCTCAAACTCATCCTAAAAGTGATAGGAAACTCTGGACTGCTTTACTTCTAAAAGGTAAAGAAGCCTTGGTTATGTTGGTGGTTTGCTCTCCAACTCCAACTCTATACTTTTTAGATGCTATTTAGTATGACCTGTATTTGGCAAGGCTAGATGCAAAGGTCTCTGCAGAAGTGTTGTTGCAGTCTTGGTAGACTTGGTAAGATCAGATCTGTAGGAGAAGTATTTTTTTTTTTTTTATTAGACCAACCAGCACAGCTGGGAAAAGAAACATCAGAAAGCTTCTGTGCACATGTGCCTTCCTTCCAGTATGAAAAAGAAGCAGCAAACTTCAAAGCTTTACACAGACTGAGATTGATACAAGTCATTAGATACCTATCAATGATCCTGACCGAGAGAATGGGTGTAGTATCTATGGGAGAGACAGAACATTACCAGGGAGAAATGTATTAAGATGATGATCTTTTCATTGCAATGTAGGTAATGTCATTTACAGACTGTGAAATATCAAGAGGTTAATGCGGGGAGAGATTATGATTTGTCACAAAACCAACACCTGTATTGGCATCCTTGGTATTTGGTATCTGAGAGAGTTATAAACTGCATTGCAAAGAGTTAGCTTTTGAAGATGTTTTGTATGTCTCCCTTAAGGTTTAGGACCGAGAGATCAAAGGTAAAGTGGCTGGTTTGTGTGTTTCCCTTCTGAAAGTCATATACATGTTGAGCTGGACTACTGTAGCTTTGATTCCAGCTGAGGTCTAGAAAGTAGACCTTCTTAAACCTCATTTCCCTGGAAGGCTTCATGCAATAGCATTCATGTGACATCTAGGAAGAGAGACTTGCAATGGACGCATCAGGGCAATGACATTCTTTCATTCCCAGTCTGCCTACGGTTTTATATACTATAGCCTCCTTGTTGGTGTCTTATCTCAGAACTGCAGTTTCATCTCTTTTCTCCACTGTTTTTAAATGGGAGGACACAACAAAAGAAGCTGTATTTCACCAGACAGCACAACCTTTCTATCTTTAAATGACAAGAGTATCTCTACAGTGTTACTGTGACACTTTGAAGGCACCAGGTTTCTAGGTGGGGTTTAGGACTGTGCATGCTAGAGGACCTACTTGTGAGGGTGAATGTCCTCCACATTTTCTCATGGTTAATTAGCTGAAAATGTAATATGGTGGCTTGCCATTTTGTATATCTCACTTTGAAAACCTGTATTTTCCCCATGCACTGTGTAGGATACCTGGGCACTTGTACAGTTTTAGCCCGTAATCTCTCTCTGATGCAACTTCACGTTTATAAAATAATGGTAATGCTTCCTTATCTCACAGGGGGCTGCATGGCTGGATATACTAAATCACTATGAGACTCTCAGAGGCAAAGGTCTGTAAACCATGCTGTGAGGAATAAATAGAGAACAGCTTGAAATTTTCAAATGCCAGAGAAGTAGAAGCATAAGATGTTAGTGTTATTACTGTTGTCTGACGTACAAAAAGAGAAACCACGCACTTGCCATATAAAGAGCTCTTACTTTGCATTTTAGGAATTAACAAAAAGAGAAAGGAAAAAAAGTAAAATTTGAATGCAAGAGCACACTGTAGCTCCTCTGTGAGACGTGTGTTGCACTGTGCATTCCAGCCAGTCATGCACGAAACCAAGGAGGTACTTTGCAAGCAGACGTGAGGCAGCACTTCCTCCTTTTCCTTCTTCAGGGAGCTCACGGGTTCAGGGAGGTGAAAAATCTGACACAGCCTCTAAAGGACAAATCGCTAAGGCTATGGGACATTGCCTGACAGCAGTTTAAACAGAATTATATTAACACAGTGTAAAACACGTGAAATACATTCTTTTCTCAATTATGCCTCAAACTTATTCACAGTCCACTAGTTGCTGGCAGGAGTGGATTGCAGAGAGAGGAAAGCAAACTTTTCCTGGCAATACAAAAAAGGGAAAAGCTGATTGAAAAAGATTTGGCCTGACACAGCAGAAGAAGGGATTTTAGGGTAAAGTAATGAATCATCAGTAAATCACTGATGTCTGAAGCTCTTACGCAGGTATTTAAACTTGGCAGCTTGCCTAAATGCCACTAGATTTCATGCCGCATAGGTGTGTTTGCCGACTGGACGCAGGCACCTCCTACAACTACGCTCAGCTGCTGGCTTAGCAGCCTGCTGAGACAGAAGTAGGGAAAAAAACCCACTCCCAGACTGGCCGAGGCCGGAACAAGGAAAAATCCTTCTTAAGAATTAAATTTAAGGCTTTTAGATTAAGTTTTAAAAAGAATGACATTGTGTTTGATCCTTGCATTGAGAACTCATGAGAAAACTAGAAAAACAATCACCCTCAGGTTTTTCATTCATCGTGCCAGAATGTCTGAAATGAAGATTGTCTGATCCATGTTGCTGATATGGCAGACTATAATCCATTCCGCACTGCTCATTGTCTGCTGCTATATATAATCAGTTTTATACACACACATGTTAAGGTATTCTTATTCCATTTTCTTCTTTGTAGTAAGGTGATATTTTTTTAACACTAAAGACTAAACCTGCTGTGAGAACTGTTATCTCAAAGGAACCATCCTGGTGTAAAACGCTTCATCAACTCTCTTCCAGATTCACAGTGTTCTGTCGGCCATTTGATATAATAACAAAGCATGAACCTTTTTCTTTTTTCTTTTACATCCTGTTTTTATTTCAGGGCTTACATGGGCTGCAGAAATAATCCAAGCCCAGGAGCAGAATAAACACTCCGGAATGCCTTCCCTGAACATAAAATTTAGTTCCTTTACCATGAAACTTAAAAATCCTACGTAAACTTCTCATCACCAAGACAGCATATCAACCCCCCCGCCCCACCCCCAGGAAGTAAAGAAATGAGATGTCTCCTTGAAGTTCTACAGAGTCTATAAGACAAAATGATACAAACTATGGACAAGCATACATACCATGTTATTTCTAAATAAAAATGTTTGCCTAATTGTATAGATTTCGCATTCAGATGGAGACGTATATTTTCATCTATTAATTTTTCATTCATTTAGATTGTATCGTACTGCAGCTACTCTCATCCCATTGCATCCTGATCAAGTAAATGCTGGAATTACAGCATAATCATAAATTTTAAAGGAGACAGAAAATTCCTGGTTGTGAAGCTTTTATGTATACATTTCTGTTCTGCCTTGTTGCAACTTTACAGTCATTACTTAATAGAAAGTGAACCTAATGAAAAAATTCTGATTTTATGTTCTATTCCTCTAGGTGGTAAATAGCTCTGAGTTAGCGCATAGTTGGGGGATGACACAGAAGGATGCAAAAAGGATATGAGAGTCATTTTGGAGACGAGGAAAATGAGGCAGAGGATTTTTGGGGAGCGCTCTGCGATGTCAGCTTCTCCAGTAGCATCTCCTTTTCCAGGCAGCTTCACCCTCCCTTCTTTCCGCTCTTCCACTTTGTTGAAGCCTCCTGAGCGGCTCAGGCAGTGATAAACCTCTGTGGTGTCAGAGCAGCAGCTCCCCAAACCTTAGCTCCCCTCCTGCCCCAGGTCACGGCTGGCCCCAGCGCCTGCGGGGTTAGTAGAGTTAAGAGTTTGGATGGGGCAGCAGTGGGTTTTGGATTTCATACTGTCCTACTGCCTTTCACTGCGCTGGGCTGTGTGTTGATAAGAAGGTGGTGATTAAATTACATGACTGGTGTGATTTAATTTTGGTTCATTGTATTTGTTTACAGTTATCAACTTCTACAATAATATTTTTTCTTTCCAAACTTAGCTTCTGATTAGCTTCGTCATTATTCATTAACTGCGTGATTAGCAGAGTTTCTTTCACAGTTGTCAAGGAAATGCTTATCGGATTTGGTTTTTTGTTTTGCTGTTTCATAGTGGCATTCTCAAAGCAAAGAATTAGGGTGTGCATTCAGGAATTAAACTACAGTTTATCTGTAATAGTATGGTGCTGCCTTTTTGTCATGACTTCAGTTTGTGTACCTTATGTACTGAGTAGATTCAAGATAGGGATTCATTAAATGAACTTCTCTCTCAGTCATACCGTGTGAACTAGGCACCTGAAACCATGCTTATATTTTTTATTGTCTTCATAGTTTTCTATATCTCATTTTTCTTGTCTCTCCTTTTTTAAAGTGAAGAGGCCTAGTTTCATTGGCCTTTCTGTATAACTGTATTCCCCAGATTTATGCATCATTCAGTGTTCCTTTTACTTTCCTTTCTCCATCCCTGTAATATCAATTTTGTATCAAGGTGACCTTAATTGAGCTTGGTATTATAATGTAATGTTGTTGTAGGACCACCAGCCAACACATTTATTATCCAATAGCAATTTCTCTCTGAGAATTCTGCTTGACACCAGGAAAAGAAAGATGGAACTACCTAAGACGTATACTCGTTCACATACCGATGCTAGTCTCAAGGCATTTATTATTTTTTTTAATCCATGCCTCTAGATTCTGCAGTTCATAACTCATCATCATTGAAGTGTAAGAAGTTAGGTGAAATTTAATTGCATGAAATTTCAAAGACGCAAATTGGTCAGGGAAGGGGAGGCCATATTAAATCTATTAAGTTTTGAAAAGCATCTGATACTGACATTAAAAAGGCTCCAGGGGTAACGGCATTCAGTGCATGATGAAGTCCCTTAGAATGAGTTTTGCACAGTCTCCTCATAAACTGACAAAAGCATCTATATATCTGTATCCGCAAGTGGGGCAGAGAAAGCACTCAGTGTGGTAATGACATTAAGCCTCTAATTCCCATGCTACTCGCCCAAGCAACATGTGAAACGTTATGTTTATCTGCAGCATTAATTTAAAGGCAGAAGTAAGTTTAAGCCATGCAGTAAATGTGCCAGGAGTGCTGTGTTTTCCCACTGGTGGGTAACTGTGAAAGCCTCTCACTTCAGGCAAGCTAGTTTGTCCGAATCTTCAATGCCAATGGAGCAAACCAGTGACTTTTCCAGTGCTGTGCCTTCTTTTTTTTTTTTTTTGGTCAGAAAAGGATAGCTTGGAGGAGTATATCAGTCTCAGTGAAGACTTAATCAAGCTGAGGAGGGAGGTAGCGCCGCACACCAGACTGACAGGGCACTTCTCTAGCAATGGGCTGTGAGGGAGTCTCATGTTTGGTCCCTGCTTCTTGGCCTAATTCAAGGGTGAGAAGTGGGAAGGAAAGGGTGCTGCTGTTCTCTGAGATAAATTTGAATGCTCGCAGGAAGGAGGATTGCTGGAGATGTCTGAAAGTACTTTCTATTATCTCTAGATGATACTGTAGTAAACTTAGCAATAATGACTGTGAGCTGTAAGGAGGGGCATTGGGAAGTAATCGGTTATCCAGATGGTTAATAAAGAATAAATAGCCAGACAAATTAGTCTAGGAAAGCACCTCTTTGACCTGAGACTATGTGATAGCTTTAAAGTTTGATGTGTGGTATGTAATAATAAATGAAAGTGGAAAGCTTTGTGTGAACAGAAGTTGCTCTCATCTGTGCAGTGCATGCTTATTTAATAACTTATCATAATGTGTCTTTAAGATTATTTTTTTAAGAGGATAATTAAAAAATTGCAGACCTAGACATACTCTGCTCCTCCTTTAAAGGGTCTGTGCTTATCTGACTTGTCATATAGATTTCAATAAAAGCTTTTTGTAATTAGGTGCTGCAGGAATACATTGCGTTACCATAAGCTCAACCCCTTTGTGCACAATCAAACCCATCGAAATGGTTCAGTACACAGCTGAATGCAATCTCATGTTTTGGTGCAAGCATGTGAGGTGTGATTAGTTTCATTGACTTTAGGGCAGCTCACATGCCTGTGTTCCGTTCAACAATGTCTTCAGAAACAAAGCAAGAGTTGCTTGTTAAACACTGAAATGATAAAGGTAAGGACAAAGGAAGGTAGTCTGGATTCATTTGAAATAACTTCTTAGTTCTCAAATGTAAGAGTAATTTTTTTCCCAGCCTCAAAGCCCTTTTAGTGGGCAATTTTACTTTAGAATTGTTCTCTGAATTTTTATCTAAAGGCTTAATATTGTCTTCCCTTTCTTCCCATAATGCTTTATATACCTCACAGTCATTTTAATCCAATTGAGAGCAATGATCACCCACTTTGTGCCCAGATTTCTTCTTAAAAGTGTCTCCATCCACTTTCCCTACTACTTCACTGGCATGAGTGCTCTTATGGAAACAGTAAGTGAAGAGACAAACTCCTTTACTCCAACTTACTTTCTTTTATTATCTTGGGTTATTTGCCGCTCTTATCATTATAAATTGGCATGATAGGCCACAATTCCAGCTCTATTTTTTCTGTAGCACAAGGCTAAGTTTTGAAGTTTAGCAGATGAATAATTGAGAACAAAAATAGTTACACTTATGGCAGTCCCAATGTTTGTAGTAGCAAAACAAGTACTGGTGTGAGCTGGTGGGTCATAACTCCTTTCACTGCCTTCAGTGAGATTGTGATGATTGTGATGCTTTTCCCTTCCCAGCATTTTTAGCTAGATTTGGGGATAAAAATGTCCATCTGGAGAAAGAGAAATGACAGCTATGAGATATTTGTACTCTTTTTTTTTTTTTCTTTCTTTCTTTTCTTGTCATTCAGTCTTACATCTCCTCTTTGATGTGCTGCCAGCTTTGGTTAGAGATCTCGCAGAGCATAGTTTATAGAGATGACAAGCCTAGTTACCAGACTTCCTAGGCATATCAATGATCACAGGATCCACTCCACTTCAGTTTATACTTCAGCCTGTGTCATAATGACTTACACTAATTAACCAGCTTTTCCTAATGTTCAAGTACAGCAACTCAGGATATGTTTTTCATATTAATCCAAGCATTCTGCCAAAGAATCTTCAATCTTATTCCATTGCTGATTTCAATTAGGCAGTTTTGTCATAGTGATTACTTAAAATTAAGATAAGTCACAGAACAATTAATTATGAATTAATTATAAATTATTAATCATGAATACACCACCGGAAAGCTGTGTCAGATGTCAGAGTAAAACGAAATTCGACAGAACCCATCCAACACACGTTATGTTGGTTTGTTCACTGGTAGTTGTAATGGAAAGAGCCACAGTTTTACTTCAGCAGGAGCTCAGACATGAGGAAGCATTCCTTTAATGTGAAAATCAGAGGATGAGGTGCTGCCATAGTCAGTGCTGCCCTTCATACTAGGATATCCAAATCTACGCAAGTCACTCATTTACATTTATGTCAGCTCTGAGTTGGCAGCATCATTGATATCAAAGTGTTAACATAGCTGTACTAGCATTCGTTTTCTTTAAAGGCTTGGTGTCAAAACAGCTTGAGGTTGTGTCATTGCTTTCCATTCTGACTCACAAATGGGGGAACCTACAACCTTCCTAGGCGTTGAAATGGCTTCTGGTCACCTCCTGGCAGCTCCCCAGAGTGCTAACATCCCATCGCGTCCCACTTGTGTGGTGTGGGGGGCCATCCCTGACGTGTGTGAGCTCTGTGGGCCCCTCTCTGTGTGCATGTCCCCCACTGCTCCTCCAGAGCCCTGGGCTGCCCCACTTGCCCCTCCCGCCCGCGGGACCGCAGCAGCCTGGGCTCTATTAGCACACGGCTGCGCCGGGTGCTGTGGGAACCCCTCCTTGCTGCCTTGGCGGGGTGCATTTCCAAACCCACAGACATTGGTCTGTAGGGGCTCTAAGTGTTACTTTATACCATGGCAGTAGCCCGTCTGTTTTTTGGCTTCTTTGATTTGAGCTGTAATGAGTGTCACTGAAGCGCTGCATGATCTGGCTTAAGTCCTGACTTTTTAAAGTGAAAAATTAGATCTTGCCTTCCTCTCTGTTCCTTCTCTTTAAAAATGGCAGCGTTAGCCTCTCCTCCTCCCCTGACATGCTGGTAACACGCCAGCAGCAAAGGATACCTGCAACTCCCCCCTCGCTATCCTCTGTCAGCACCATGGCTGATGCTCCCTGGTTGTTCCAGCTTACCCGCCCGCTTGGTCACTCCTTGGGCTCATTCCTGTGCTGTCCTGTCCTCTCTTTTGCCACCTTCAGGTCTGGACACCCACAGACTCATGGCTACGTAGCAGAGGGAGTTCCTGAGCCGCGCTGCATGTAACCAACATGCAAGGCTGCACCGCTCAGCACTCTCTTTACAGTCCATCCAGGAAGGATAATAATGGAAATACCTATTAAACAAAGTATTTATTAAGGAAAAAATCGTTGTCGCTCATGCTCTTCTCCTTTCTTCCATCCCCCTGAGCGCCTTGATATTTGGGCAACTCTACGCATAATATATGTCTAGTAATAGAAATAGCAATACAATTTATAATTCAAGTCACTTTACAACATTTTTTTCCAGTCCCCCCGCCTGTATTTCTGCAGAGCTAATTATGCTCCACCGTAGGATCAATGCTTTACTAATTTAAATATGTTGTAACAATATTGAAACCAATGAATTTTACTGCTTCAAAAGGCAAATTGCTCTATGCCAACAATTAGAAAAAAATTGCTTTGTTTTTCCTTTATGTAAATTCTTTGACATTAGCATTCACCTTTTCAAGCAGTCATTTGTTACACAAGTAGCAGTATTACATAAAAAGGTGGAAAGCAGAAAAATAATCACATCTCTCAAAAGAGAGAAAATTATAGTAATCTCTGTGACAAACAGAGAATTCTTAGAAATCAAATACTGAAGTTACCTCTGCTCTTGAGAAACCTGATCAGCGCATACTGTACACAGCAGCTAGGGCATGTTCTCACATCACTTATTGGAATTACAGTAGCAATCCTGACGCCTGTAAAACACATGGTATGCCTGATTTATTTTTAAAACTTACGATTTGCTTTTCTTCAAATGTTAGACTCCGTGTGCTTCTGTAGTGACACACGGTCTTTCTACCAACAAACTATTCTGGGGGCAAGTACTACTTGCCTTATATGAACTATCACATTGACAGCCCCAGACGATTGTTCATTTAAGGAAAGCAGACTTGCTGCCTCTCCCTGTCTGGTTTTTTAACTTCATAATCACTTTAAAAAATAGCAATATCTCTTCCATGGAAATGCTCGTGTTTGTTTGCTTGTTTGCTAGAAAAACAATGGGTATAACTGGTAATTAAGTAAAGACTGTAAACTGACAGGGTAATATCTCCCTTTTTGCTTTTGATTTTTAGTCTCTTGTTCTTTCTTTTGCTGCTTGGGGCTCTGAAGCAATCACCAAATAAAGACAGAGACATCCATTTTAAGGCACTGGAAGCGTTTGTCAATTCATCTTGAGCGCAGTCACCGTTCTTATGCTGAGGCTTAGAGCTGTTTCCTCTATGTGCAGTAGTTGACGCTTGGTGTTTTATTCAGTTGACATTAGGATTTTCAAAACGTATTTTATGATTAGACTAGGGAATGTCTGGAAACTGTCTTTTCTTTCCTTTTTTTTTTTTTAATATAGTGGTTCATGCAAACATTATCTTCACCTCTCTCACTTATGAGTCAGAAAGTTTTATGTGCCCTTTCAAAATTACGATGTAGAATAGTTGGAGGATTTTAAATTTATGGAACAGTTGTGTTTTTAAGCAATATAACCAATTTGCCTATTTAACCACAGGGTAAAGAACATGTGAGTAGGTGAAGCCCTTATGCTGAGCACACTGATGCTGGAATTTAGGCAGGAAAGATGCCTGGGCAATTTGCATGCCTAGACTGCTCCGTGCAGACTGGGAGTTGCTGGTTTGCCCACACAGCAGCGAGGTGTCCCCCAGCGGCTCTGTGCGAGGCTGGCCTCGTGGCTGGGAGCAGGGGTGGAGCGGCGCAGTGTGCGCCGGCTGGGTGACACCAGCAAGTGGCTTTGCCCTCGCTGTGTTTCTGCCCTCGCAGGGCTGCGCAGGTGACACAGCAGCCATGGCATGAGCTCTTTGCCATGACTCGTAAGAGGGTCTCCTTGACCAGGATAAGCAAAGCATAGTGGTAAACCTGGGCTGTAGCGAGGTGCAAAACACCTTCACCCAAATCAGGGTGCCCAGCAGGTCATACTCAGGGAGGTGTACTTGAAGTTGTGTAGTATCAGTGAGTTGGGTAACAGTCTGTGCTACTTCGAAAACAACAGGTAACTAGTTACTGTATACTGTGTACATCTGAAAATGCCCATTAATCGGTGGCCACTTTACCTTCCTGTTACACGCAAGTAGGATTACACAGCCTGGTTTGGGAGCACATGCCCTTGTTCCCGACGGAGCACAGCCCTTTCCCCTCCAGCTCTGCTTATATTTTTTCCTCAAAGCTTAGCTGGGCGGCGGTTTGGAGCTCTCCGCAGGCTGATGTAAGGTCACTGTAGAATCTGCAGAGCTGATGCTTAAATAACATTCAAATGAACTTTATTCAGCCTCTAAGCTACTGTTGTACCAGGTCTGCTTCACAAAGCAGTGCAGGCTTTCATGTCTTTCTCTGGGGGAATAAATCTGAAGCTTCATTCACGTGAAAAATCTCAGTATGATTTATTTACAGGTTAAGGTCCCAAGCACATCCCTATAAATAATGCTTTAGCCTTATTTTTCCTTTGTGAACTTTTTTTTGTTCTTGCATTTTTTGTGCGCCTCCTAAGGCCCTCGGGTTATTATCACAGTGAATACTGCTACATTTTATGTACCGGGTTGGAAAAGACAAGTTGTTTTCCTCCAACCTGAAGTACTAACACCTAAATCTAGTCTGTGTAGTGCTGATGCTTGACATCCTTTCTTCCGTTAATTGCTATCATGATTCTGTTTCTTTCCAAACTAGACGCCTAACTACCATTGGTCTATCTACTTTGATATGTATTTCAAGATGCTGTAAGTAGTCCAAATTTAATAAAAACTGTTAGGTTAGACAGGTTTCTTTCAAATATGATTATAGGTGTGTGACAAAAAAAGGGGAAAAAAACCATGTAAGAGAATATAGGAAAAAAACCAGTATTTCTTTTATTTTCATGACTTTCTTCAATGAGTAAGTATAGTCCTTTTTAATTTTAAAATTACAGCTATTAATATGGTGTACTACAATTCTAGCTTTGACATGTTGTACTGTCTGCTACAAAATATTATTAGTCATGACAAATAGATTATGCATTAAAGTCTTCATTAACTACTAACTATAACTAATTTAATTATTTTAACTTAAGTAAGAGCTACAAGCCTGAACACCCGAATGTTAACAAAATTGGTAGTTTACAGAACAAAACTGGAGTCATGTAAAACGATGCAATTTGTTTGAAGATGGGTATCCATAAAGAGATTGTCCTTTGGCATTGATTTTATTGTTGCAATCAATATAAATATGTCTTTTAAAACCTTCTTCTGATATTTTAATATCTGACACTTTCAGCCTTGTGTGTGGGAATGAAATACAGTTACACTTTTCTCACTGGTCTGCCGGGTGATCTGTTGGTGGAATGACCCCGAGGTCAAAGATATAACAGGCTACTTGCTGCTTTTTACGGTGTTTTTACTGGGACTATTTTTATTAGAGTTAGAGTGGATGCTGTTACGCCTCTGGTGAGTCAGGGCCTTGGGACGTTTATGCCACCTGTCATCCCTTCTTAACAGCTTTGATCTTGCATGCACTGGTTGGAAAAATTATTGTGCCATTTTTCAGTTTCAGCCTGCAGTGGTTTAACACAGCTACTGACGCTTTTTCACAATATGAGTTGATACAGACAAGCATTTTTGAAGAGAGCCCTAAGGCTAACAATAATATTTATATCTTCTGCCATTCATGGAGAAGCAGAGCCAATAAAGCAGGCAAAGGATCTGGTATGTGTTCCCTTTTGCTCATTAATGTTTCAGCTGATTCTGTGGGTGTTCTGTGGAAGAGTGGTTGCTTTCATTTTCTCATGAAAGGAAAATACTATATTTCTTATCCAAATCTATTGCCTATGAGATTCTGCTTTAAGCTTTTTCTTGAAGGATGTCGTTCATCTCTCTTACACAGAGAGATGCATAACACAGAAATATATGTGTGTTGAACAGTGCTGGATTGGCCTTGGAAAAATGGATGCACTGCAGGAATAGTATCTGACAAAAGGAGATGGAGAAAGAAGAGACCCTGCTTCACCAGGAAGTGTCTGCAATCTTCCAGGCCGTGTATCTGTTTGAAGGAGGAGGGGACTGGTCCTCTGACAGGCAAACCTCTCCTTTCTGTGGTTGCACATAAATGCTACCGTGCTGTATTTCTCATCCTGAAGGCTCCCCCAGTTAGTATTTGACTCTCTTGATATGAAGAGTATCCAGCTCCCACTGCTCTTCTCCCCGGCTGTCTCGCAACATGCACTTCTGTTCTCTCCCAGCATCACTTACCTGTGAGGTGCTGTGCATCTGTCCTGTACCCTTACAAATTTCCTCCCTAAGCTCCTGCACAGGTGCTTAATCCTCACATCACCTTCCATTCCTTAATAGCCTACGTTATCTTAGAAAGCTTATAAAAGCATTTATGGTCCTAAAGTAGAATGTAGAACAGAAATAGAATATGGGTTGCAATATTTCACATTGTACCTGTTGGTGCCTGTTTGGGTGGTTTAAGAAAATGGACTATTTTCTGCCTATTTTATTCTTTACCACAGTCCAAACATCCCCTTTACAATGTCGTAATTGCGACGTGGCAGCAGAGTGTTGTGACTTACAGACTGGGCTGATGCTTCGCTCCAGGATCTGCTGGAGAGAAACAGAAACTCTTGTGATCCTGAGATGAAATGATCCTTCCTACCACTGAAGAGTTGAGAGCAGCAGTCAGGGATATCTGTGCAGGTGCATTGGATGAGATCTACAGAACTTTTCTCTCAAGCACATTTGGTTTTGTGTTGGTTATAAAGCTCCATATTGACTGATGCAGGGATTTTTTTAAAGGTAATTCATTCAGAAAGGGCCAAAAATACCATTCTACTCACCCACTCACATTTGTTTAAACAAATGTCACACATGCATTTGGACCCAAAGCAACCTGACAAGATTTTTAATAAAAAATGTCCTTAACAAAAGAAGTGATAAACAAAGTCAGAGACAAAATTATTTTTTTAAGAGAGAAAATATGCTATTGCAGATAAAATGGGACTGATTAAGACTGATTTAGAGAATAGTAATCCAAACCAAGAGAGGAGACTCCTAATCTGTGGCTGGGATGGGATCTGTATGTAAAGTACTTTGATAACAAATGCCATTGTTTGCATTGTGTATACATGGTACACATAGGGGATATTTATGTATTGTTTGACGTAGTGTCACAGAGACAAATACAAATACATGGTACCTTACTGTTTTATTATTGGTTTCATGGATGTTCACTTTCAAATGAAAAGGACCAAACCCACTAGAAAGAAATCCGTAGAAGAATCCATAGAAGAAATTCCAAAGTGGCAATGAGTATACCAAAATTGCTTTTTCATTTTTGCATTGTAAAATGCCACTGTTTGGAACAAAGTTTTGATGAAGTTGATTTGTGTTATTTAGAAAATAGTCGGTTTCTGGAAAGTTCAGGAAAATTCCATTTAAGTGTGGGCAATTGGCTGTCATAGTTAAATTAGGAGCCTAAATTAGAAAGATAAAGTCGTGTTCTGAAGATGTTGTAGATCTTCAGTGGGCTGAATCACGTTTGAAAGTTACTTCCTTTGAAAACCGTGGATAGTATAAGAAGTAATAATAGATTTCATTTAAATGCTGAAAATGAGGTGATGTGAATTCGGAGCCCATCTACAGCAGCATCATTCCAGCTTTTTCTCTTTGCACCTAAAATTACAGTGGTCAGTGAAATCAGTGTTTCTCACCGACTTCATATATTGCATCCACCTGTTCTTTCCACTGTCTCCCAGTAGTCCATATCATCCTAAACAATTTGAAATAATAGGGCACTACCGAAATGTTATAGGCCAGATAGAAAAATCTGGTAATCAGTCAAAGTTGAGATACGCTGAGAATTCACAGGAAGATGAGAATAATGCATAGGAAGATCAGGGTGACCTTAAAACAGCATTAATAGAAATGGAATTAAATGTTCTAGTACAAGGTCAGGTACTTAAGGACTACTAATAAGAAGTCTACTGTAAATTGAAAATGAGTGATAAAGACAGAGACATAGTTAATCATAGAGTAATTATGTGATGCAGCTCTGAAAAAGACAAAAGCCTTCCTAGAACGTGTAAGTTCAGAGACAAGGAAAGTATTTGTGCTCTTGTAAAAGTTCTTGGTGAAATAATGGCTGATCATATTCCAAAAATACTAGCGTACTTTCATGCATATAACTCGAGAATTAGCTGGTTAAAGAAAAAAACACAAAACCCAACAAGAATAAACCCCTTCCTTGTAATTCACAAGCACGACAGATTTTACGTTTGTTCTAATGAGAGGACATTAAATCACAGCCTGGTGGTGACTTCAGAGCCTTCTTTCTTTACTGCAGCTGCCTCTCTCCCCTAATCTTTTTACAGCCTGAGCCCTTTACGGCTGCAGACTACTACTCCTGATCCAGTACCATCTCCAATTTTTATGCCATTTGCTATTTTAAACGTGCTTGTACTTGAAAATAAGTACAGGTTTTTAGATTTTAAAAAGTCAACATTTAAAGTGAAACAGTTTACAAAAAAGCGTGTGGGATGATCGGGACTCCAGGGGGCATATCTTGTGGTAGGAGACTGAAGAAACTCTGCTTAGCTTAGAAAACTCGAGTCCGCAGGAGGGTAGGATTGCTTTCTCTGGAAATCCTGTTGATGTCTTCAATAGGGTAAGTAACTTGACACAGAAGGTTACTACTTAAGATAAAAGGTAAAGCAAACTTTAAACCAAAAAAAGAAAAGTAATGGGCCTAAGTAAATTTAGATGGCAATACTAAGAAAAAAAATTATAAATACTGTAGAAGTTATATTCTGGGACAACCTTGAAACTGGAGCAGAGAAGCAAGCCCCCCAAACTGATTGCTCCTCTTTGATTTGTTTTAAAAAATGGAGTTCGTTATTTACATTGTGGTAGCAGGAGGCTCGGCTTGATGATCCTTGAGAGACTTCCCAGTTCTCAGCTTTTAAGTTTTTCTGATAAAAAAATCTGTGAAAAGCAAGGTCCCTTTTCCAACTTTGACAGACATCACCTTTGTTACCTTTTTCAGATTTCAGTTTCCACAAGTTTTTAAACTGACACTGACTTTCTTCTGAGTTTTTAAAGTACCACTTAGTTCCATTACAGCAGAAGACTTGTCACCTTGATTAAATTGGGTGTTATGTGCTATTTGTATATCAATCCCAGGGCAAATTAATCCCAAGCACTTAGAACATTATACAGTCCTTTCTGGTCAGAAACTGCCAAGTATTTTACCAGCAGTAATTAAACTCACAACAATTCAGTGAATTATTGAACTCATGCAAAGATAGCTATCAAATCAATAACAGAACTGCAAAAAGAGTCCTTCTCTAATTCTACAATTTAAGCATTCTGTTTCCACTCACTGAAAGCTAACAACATAGGCATATTCTTAGTATATTGTACTGTATTTTATGCTGTTGTATACAGTGAAGTTCTGAGAAGAAACATTAGTACAGCTTTGCTTCAAAATATTGGAGAAATACTGTACTATTTCATTATACAAGAATGGGAGGTTTCCACAGGCTTCATTTGTAATGTGTTCACTCTTGATATCTTTATCTCAGTTTTACAGTTATTTATGATCCCTAGAATAAGCTACGTGGCTGAAAAAATTAGGAAGTTAAGATAGAGACTTTTTAAAGGCTGGTAGTAATGGAAGAGTGATGTCACATCTGTTGTCTCCTTGCATCATTGGGTGAGCTGTGTTAATTTGTCCGAGGCTAGTATTTCCATAATTAAACACTTGCTTAATTCTCATATTACGTCCTGGAAATATTGGTGGTAAAACCGTCTCATATAGATCCCAGTATCTAGATACATAAGTATAAAAATGGTACAAGTGAGAACTGCAGAAATAACCGATTTATTCGACCGTGGTGAATTGCCTTGAGAAGTACCTGGTATCTGCTTTCATTGTAAATCCTTCGAACAGCTAAGTGTTAAATAATTTGTATGAGAAGTATGTTAACCTGAGTGGTACTGAAACTCCGGAGATTTGTGAATGATAAATAAAAGATTTTTGTCTGGTTTAGCAGCATGTGTCCTTACTACTTACTGTCATGCTGAGCAGCTGAAAATGAGATAGCGGGGACATGATGCCATACTGGTATAAGTTCGGATTTTTAAAAAAAGACAGATTTGAAATCAAAGACAAGACTTGTGGGAGTAGATCTTTTTTTCTGGTGTGCAAATAAGTATTATGCTTGTTTTATGGCATCATATGAAATGAACGTAACGTAAGCAAGGGTAAAGACTTCCAATATAGACTCATGATAAAAATGTGTCAGCCGCATAGACATCTGTTACCTGCAACCACCCATCTGGATAGTTCCAAGTAATCAGATTTCCAGTGGGTTAACTAGGAGGTAGGCACCATTTTTGATGTCATGAGCAAAACAGAAAATATTTCTTCCAAATGTCAATGTAAGTACAACCTTGCTTTTGATTGCGCTTCAAGTTATGTCGTGTACAGCATGAAATAGTACAAGCCAGAGGAATGTGACAAAAAACACACGAAAGAGGTGAATTTGAATTCTTTGTATTGGGAGGTTAAGAAAGACTGGTCTCTTGGGTGATTAAACCATGTCATCTCTGCCTTGCCCTCCCCCCTGTTCCATAAGGAATGTTATAATAAAATTTCTGGCAGTCAGGTTTTGATGTACTCAGATCTTTCAGTCAAGACAATTGGAAAAAGTCAGATGCTTATATCATTAATTTATTATGTCCTGTATATGTCTTAGAGTTCAGTACCTAAAAGAGGATTGGAGAGCCTAGCGGTATGCACACACACCCCCCCCAAAATCTCACCCATTGTTATTGCTACCTACTTCTCATACAACTCCAAAAGTTGCCTGGTACTTTTGTAGAACAAAAGAGCTTGATTATTGTCAATCACTTGAAACCTTTTGGCTCAGGTACAGGAAGCAATCTAGCCACTAAGTACAGTGCAAGCTGCAAAATTCACCTGGGAAGCAGGGTAATTTACTTTTTACTGTGCTCCATGCTGGAGCTCTGTGGCTGGATGCTGCTTCTTCGAAGTTTGGACTACTTTGACATAAGATCTTTACATTCTCTGTTTCACTCACGGTAAGGTCATGACTGCTATGTTGATACAGTCTTTGCTTTAGGAAGTTCGTCGTCTAATTTTAGACATGATAAAGAATAAGAGCAAGTAATGATAGGTGTGTACATATATTGGACAAGTGTAAAATGAAACAGTAAAGACTGTCGTTCTATTATGGACTGCATACATCTTGATGGTTCTCTTTGAGAAAATTGAAGAATATAGTAGCAATTTGCCATGAAAGTTGCATCTCTTAGAAAGCAGCAAATTATTTATTGCTAGAAAGCGATACTACAATAAAAGGCATATAGCAGCCTTTTCCCCCAGTAAAATATTTGTTCAGGGGCCTGAACCTGTGGGTTTTGTCAAACTCAGCCTGGCTGCCCTGTAGCTACCTATGGTGTTTGCGGTGAAGACTGAGTTTCAAGTTGTATTTCAAGTAGCATTTCAATTCTCATGCACCTGTGTGTGTGTGTGTGTCCTGTCTTGCCAAGAAAACCATGGCTCAGTTTTTAATTGTCTGCCTTCCCAAAACGCTGTCAGGCTTAGGCATATTATCTTATATATCATCCATGAACAGTTCAAGATTAATTAGTCTTTCACCCATTTTAAAGGCATCATCTATATCCTGAAGGCAGAGTATGGTGTTTGGCAGCCTCTTCAATCACTTCAAATTCTTCTCTGTGTACTGTGTAAATAATCAGTGGAAAAATTACACTGTTCTGTGAATAGCTACAGATACAAATGACATATTCTGTACAATTCCACAGTCTTCAGTCTATACAGATTACCCCATTTGAGCATTATAGGAAGGATAATAAATATTTTTCACATGTCCTATAATCTTACAACAAAACTGACATATTATTTATTAAAATTCCTTCTGCGATTTTCATGCTTCATGCATTTTTTATTTTGCCTAGTTCACAGACTGATAGTTGTTGATATGGGATGTGGAAGGTTTGTTTGCACTGTTGGAAGTAAATGCTATTAAGTGTACTTAGAAAAAATGGGAGAGCAAATTATAAGCGGTTGCAGTGACGCTGTTTGGATGCATTACCTATATGAGGATTATTAGCTACTGTCGTAAGTAGATTTAATAATTTACTTGTTTGCTTCCTTAGGTTCCCCCTAATTAGTTCTATTTCTTATGAATTAAAATATCTGCCCAATATCCGCAAGCATGAAAATACGCTGCCATAATGGTTGTGTGCGCAGTCTGAAAGTACACAGAATACTTTACCTAATGACTTCAGTTTCGTGTACGTTTTGTTCATGATGTTGAGATTTTACCTCCCTGAAGAGCCACTAGTCAACAGGGAGCAGGGGGGCAGACTCTTGGGCAGGCTCTTGTCCTGTGCGATGCGCTGTGAACTGGCGTCTTATTATCTCACTGAACACTAGGGTAAGTCCTATTAGTGGGCTTGGCTTTTTGCGTTAAACGTTAAAGATTGGTAACCAGTGCCTGAGGGTAAAATCCTCAGTAAAAGCCCTAGAGATTAGGAAAAACTAGAGCAAAATGTTATGTGTACTCTGCTCCATCCTTGTAATGCCGAAAGGAAGAAAGGTGTGAGTGTGTACGAATGTGTTTTAAAAAGCAGTGATTCTGGCAGAAGGCTTTAGCAAAAAGGTGCATTTCACAACCTGATCTGACACTGTTAGGGTTGGATTCAACCTCATTTCTGTCTTGGTCATAGGTTGTGCGGGCAGGATTTCCTGCCAGGACGTGCTCCGGCCCCAGTGTCTGCGAGTCAGCTGGTTGTCTCTGCCTGACAGTACTGCAGCCTGATAGAATCTAAGCTGTCACCTATAAATAAGTAAACAGGCTTCCTGCATTGCAAAAACAGTATTCGTAATGTAAGCCGTTGTACTGCTTTCTCAGTAAACTGCCTCTGCAGAAAATTTTCGTCAGCTGAACAATACAATAATGAAGGTATGAGCTTTATTACCTTATGCTTCAATACTGCTTTTACTTCAAAGCTATTTAAACAAGTTATAGTATTAACCATGAAAAATGTGATTTTTTCCAAGTGACTTGCAGGTAAGTCAAAATATCTTGGCCTGGTAAGGAGATGGAACACATGACCTGGTGTGTATTTTCTATTTTTAGTGTCTGTGAACTACTTTTGTTGAAATCACTACCAAGAACAGAGATTACTGCTTTGTTATTCTTGTTCCATTTTTCTGTATAAAGCAGAAATAGCTTCTTCTCTAAGGTCATCATAACAGCCAAGCTCTGATAGACTTCTGTCATTCTCTTAGAGAACTTGTTTTACTTAATTTCTACTGTATTTGGACACTTATTCTCTTGTGCCGTGATTCAATTAATATTGTTTTTGCTAAAGTGAGATTGGAAGGCAGTATCTGAATATTTTTTTACATGTAAATGAGTTTTGAACGCCCCACCCCCCTTGCCATTTTTAATATCCATTTTAAAGATGTGATTGTGCAATATCCTGGAGATTTACATACTGACTTTGATATATTCAAAGCAATACTTTTCTTTGCATTGATGGAAGTGTTCTAAAGCTGGTTTTAAGTTATGGATGAGAGAAATGGTTGAGGCCTTTTAAGAATGTACCAAGACACAAAGGAGATATTTATATTAATAAGTCCCAGACATACAAGCATATATAACTTTCATCCTGGATTGTATCATCTCATGGTGAGGGGAAAATTCATGAAATTTACCTACATCCACTTTGGAAAGTGTAGCTTATGACCTGGTGGGTCCATGCATTTCAGCTGTGCTTCTTGTGCTACCAAGAAGCTGAGATAACAGATCCCCCTGGTAGAATTACTCAACCTAAAGTCTGTAGGTCTCGGATCGTAGGTCGTGGAATCTATGGTACAAACAAAACCCCTGTTTACATGGCTCCCATGCAGCCAAGAGGTATGTGGAAGTCTATAGGCACAGCCTCTGGCTATTGCATAAGCCATAGGCAGGGTATATAGGAACTCCATACAGGAGTCTATTAGGAGCTCCAATAGGAACTGCAGCATGTGGCAGAAGACGTAATCACTATGTCGACCTTCTTTCCCCTCCGCCCCCAGTTGCAGACAATGGTGAGTTAGGAAACAGGCTGGGGAGTTTTCTGAAGAGTTACATTTTGTTTCTTTCTTTCTTTGATTATCTTTTGTTCAGGTTTTTGTTTGTTTGTTTGTTTGTTTGTTTTTAAGGATTGCTCAGTCCTTTTAATAAAAAGTTGGAAGCAAAGCTGTTTTATGGGCTTTGGCTGGCCTCCTAGCCGTGCCAAAGAACTGCAGCAACAGGCAGCTTCTCTGCTTTCATCTGGGCACAAAACATTTGCTCCAGCATAGGTATAGCATTTGGGAGTTCCTAAATAGGACCTGTGTAACAGCTGGCTTTTTTTTATTATTTAATGGATTCAGTAAGTTATAATTTTTTAAAGATAATTCTGATATTCTCAGATCTCTATATCATTTCATTATTTGAAGCATGGCAAGCTAGGGAACTGGTCCATACCTACTCTATATGAACATCCAGTGTTTGCTATAACCTTTGCTGTTACATTTGTTATGCTGGTCATATTTTCCTGGTTATTTCTGCTGTATGTATGAGAATGTCAAAATGTAAGTGTATTGGGGGGAGAGCTACAGAAGAAGGTAATCTCACCACACTGTGCGCACCTCTGATTACAGGGGAATATGAAATTTAGACACTGTGTGGGTTTTGGTCGTTTTCCACAAAACTGTCAGAAGAAAGCCGTGGCCTTTAATGATCACCAGCATCCAAGTTCAATTGAGTGTGACTAGATGAAGCAAAAATTCAAACTGAGTCTCCTCAGTGAATTGTCTTCTGATTGAGATGTAGCTCAGTGCGAGCAAAATGGTCCCATGAGAATGAATTTCTATTGAAAAAGCAAGTGGGAAAACCTGATTTGAGGCTAGGAAGTGTTTTCTGGACAGGTTGTGATGCAGAATTTTTATAAAAAGGGAAGGGATAGTGATAACAAAGTGCTTGGGTATTTTTTTCTTTAGAAATAAAAATGCACATCACTCATCTATACAAAAAAAGATAATCCTCATTTCTTGCCCTTTCTGTGGAAATACATTCTGTTCGATCTGCACACAGAACTCATGAAAATTCTCATGAATCAGATGTTGTGTAGAGTTTTGGTATTTCCTTCTGTGAGATATTTCAGATTAACACCTTGTGTTGAATTAAAGAGCAGTTTACAAGTCTCATGCTTAGCTGTGCTCAATTTTCTCAGCGCCTTATTAAATTTAGAATTGGCAGGATTTGCCTCCATTTCTGCCTTTCTGCTATTCTTGGATATTATTGGATAGTAAAATACGAGAAAGCGTAGGAGAGAATAAAAGAAAAGAGAGAAATACAAGGAGAGTTTATTACATAGCTCAGAAAATTCCCCTAAAATGCAATCTCTTTTGATGTAGAGACAGAATAAAATACTATCTGCCTAAAACAGCATAATGCATTCAAGGCTTTTCAAACCACTCTACCTCCTCATGGTCTAGGAAAGTGCCTTAGAAAAGGGTGACCTTTTGGGGTGAATGACAAACTATTCTGAAGTTCCTTCCACCCAGGGAAAATATATGAGATGTCTCAGGTAATGAATAAAATCCCCTACGAGCCCTACAGCTTAGATCTTGCCTTATTAATCCAGGTTCCTTTTCTCATTTGAGTCATTGTCTGCTGGAGCTGCTGAAACCTCGATGCAGGAGAGCTCGCATCAGCCTTTTGGAAACGCTGCTGGTGAAGCTCCCCGCACCTGATCACCGTCTTGCTTTAGCAGCAGCTTTCCGCATGGATAACTGTCCTTGATCCTGTTTTGAAGCTCTGTTTTTCATGTGACATGCCTGCTTGAACTGAGACTCTGTGCCGGTCATGGTCACTGGTAGGTACTGGGCTCCTCCAGACAGTAGGACGAGCAAGTGTCTGCAGTTTCTGACTGCGCTTGGTTACTCCAACCAGGGAAGACCTAGCTGCCAGCAATGAATTCCCTGGCTTTTAAAACATTTGCTTCTATAAATTAATAAAATAACTGGGAATTGTGAGAAAATATAGCAAACTTCCCTGGTTGTGCTAAATTTATATTTATATTTTTTTAAATTTATATAAATTTATATATTTTATATGTGAGAAAATTCTTAGACCCGGTCATTTCACTCAGCACCACCCCAAATCAGAGGTGCTTAGGACAGAGCCAGTTTGCCATGAGTGATGTCTGCAGTGATATTCTTCCAACCAAAATATTATCAGCAATTTTGTAAAAGAACTTATGATAATTTTTATAAGAAGTCTCACCCTTCAGACTCTTATTTGAGTATGGATAAATCTGGGTAAATATTTATTGGACTTTTATCTGTCTGTCTTGGTTTGTAATGAGCACATTGTGAGTCTACAACTGTCTGCCCTGAAGTCTGTGATAGATAAAACGTAGACAGAGCATAGGTAATGAGAACTCTTTGTCACAGCCTTATAGTCTTTGGGGACCTAATATAAATCAAGGTCTAACTCCTCCCAGAGGTCTAGTAATTTTTAAAGTATAGGTTTATTTTTCATTTGTATTCTGATAACGAGTCATATTTATTATGGTCTTCCTAATGGCAGGTCTTCACATAAGTATTAAAGAAGACATAATTCACAGGTGACTAGAATTGAAAATAAAAAGGCCCTGAAGAATATTATTCCTACATCATTACTCAAGCCATTTTTAATGAAAAAAAAAATGTGCATTTAGATGAGACAATTAAAAAGGATGCAAATTAAGAAAAGGAAATTGAAAATTCACGGTACACAAAGAGTATTTGCATGGGGGTTACTGACTTAAAGGTGATTAAAATGTTTTCACAAATTAAACTATAGCAGGAAAATTGCTCAGTTATTCATATAGTTAATTACCTGGCTATACAGTAAGTGCTTTTCTTATTATATTGTATCATTTAAAGGCTGGCTGCTACAGAGGTGGTGTGTCATGGTTTTGGATTAAATCCAGTTTTAAATCATGGTTATACTGAACAGTGGACTCCAGCTGAAACTGTATCAAGCGCTTTAATTTGGGAAGTGTATTTTTGAAAAAGCAAATACCTAAATTGGAAATAGCCAATCAATCGATTGTCCAGGCCACCACCAAGGCTTCAGAGGAAAGCATTAGGTATGCAAAACTAGTTATCCTTCTGTGTTGGGTTTATAACAGTGTAAGCTCTGAAGCATGAGATTCAGTGCTGCTCCACAAAGTTTAGCATTAATTTTGATAATAATGTTTTGTGAAAATTACTGTGAAGCCGTTAAGTTACAGTACTTGGATGCTGGAAGGCCAGATTTTGCTTCCAGTTGTAATCAGCTCCACTTGCTTATGTACACTCTGGGGTAGGATCAGGTTCAAATCTCAGGTGCAAACCTGCTAATTTAATAAAGTTCATGAATTAAAACTATACTATTTACCATGTTTACAGTTGTCTGCAGGCTGTCACTCTAGCTTCTGAACATGCAGTCTCATTTCTTCAGTTCACAGGGCTGAGATACTGAGATGTTTCACCCTAACATAGCTGACAACTAGTAGGCAACTGTTTTAGTAGACAACTGTGTGAAAGAAAAAAGGACTTTAACGCTTTTACTATTATTTCCAAAAATTAAGTGTATTTGTTTATGTAATGTGTTTCAAAGCCTTCCTAGGAATGTCTTAATCTGTAACCTTCTACTTGTATTGTCACTTAATTTTTTTCTAATTGAGTAGGTTATTGCTATGGTATGAAACTTTTTAATGCAAATTCCTGATAAAAATGAAGGTACAATACTGGACGAGAAGCATTTCTAATGTCTCAGCAAACTCCTATTGACTTTCTACAAGGAGTGATGAGCAAGCTCCTCTTCCTTCATGCCAACAGACTGAAGTGTTCTTCTAAACAAAAATAATTATTTTCAGATTAAAAAAAAATATTTTGCTGGGACTTATGGGTGTTTATATGCATAACAATTTCTCTAATGGTTCGTTGTTAATTATGCTTCTGACTTATTTAATATATGTTTGAAAGATCTCGAATTTCTTCTGGGATGCAAATATTTCTTTTAAACATGCTGAGAGTTTACATAAAAGGACAAAAAATAGTAGTCAGTAAATATGTTCAGTTCTAAAAATTTAGAGAAGACTTTCTAATTCACAACTGGCAACATAAAGCAGATTACATTGCCACGAATCTTCAGTATGCATAAACAGGATATATTTGGATGCACAATATCTTTATCTTAATTATATTTGGTTAAACAAATAAATTTATAAGATTAAATATGTAAATAGATTCAATAAAATACACTTTTTATTAGTGCTCATAACTTTTGTGTGTTCTTGGAGGCAGAGTTAAGTTGCCTTTGGTATAGGTACCACAAACACAGAACGTTTGAAATCTGAAATGGACCAAATGCATACGCTAATTCCCAGAAGCATAAAAATTATTCAGCTGTGACATACAATCCCAGTTAACATCTGCTTTAGAGGATTAGGAAGACCCGATATAATTACACCTTGGAAATATTTGTTCACATTTCTCAATATATTCTTAACCCCCATGCTCATGCACATTTTTTGCTCACTTTGGCTAAGTATTAGTCCATTTGGATCTCTCAGATTTACAGGACAACACACTCTGTGAATCAAACTTTATCTGGCGCTGCTCCCAGCAAACATCAGGCCTTACTGTGAGCGTTGCGTCAGGCCAAAACCTGAGCAGGGGTTGAGTGAACAGCCACAAGATTCATGTAAATATGTGAATTTACATGAATTTACATTCATCTGTCCTCATTCCTAAAAATCTGTTGTTTATTCCTGCAATTTTCTTTTTCTCTTGCTCATTCAGCCTATTTTTCTCTGAATTTTTTCCCTGAAAATTTCCTTTCCTGTTTAGTTTTAACATTTATAAAACGTTGCTATTTTTTACTAATATTATAGAGAAATTTATGAGTTTGTGCCAAATAGAATGTGGCACAAATGAGAAACGGAATCCCAAAAGTGTTTTTTACCTATGTTAAACCAAGAAAGAGTCACCTGCACCAAAAAGAGTGCTTCATTGTCCATGACTTGCCTGAGTTATTTATGATAATTAAGGAGGATTCATGTAGTGATTTTTATGCTAATTAGTTCGTGATTTAATTCTGCTAGAGAAGAGTGTTTCTATCAGGTGACTGTCATGCTCTTAGTGAAGGTACAGTATCTACTGGAAACATTTCACAGGAAGGTCACAGCCGAAGAAATTATAACTAAATTACTAGCGGTAGAGATAAGCTTCTGCTTTTCAGTCTTAGTCTTCTTGCATATCTAAATCACAGTCTCTCCTAATTGAATGTCTCAACCTTGTTAGCCCAAGGTTTACTGTTACTGAGCATGACCTGTTCATGCTTTAAGCCTGTAAATCACTTACGGTGACAGAACAGAGTGCCACCCTCTAGGAGTATTTCAAGTGGAAGATACCAAAATGTCACTACTGAGCATCAGAAGACTGACACGTGACTTCAGTGTCTCTTCAGCTCATTTTTTAATCCTGTCTGCTACATGTTTTATTTAACAGAGGTAGCTCAGGGGAAGTAGTACAGCATGGCCTGCATCTTTGTGGGTAACCTGCCTTTCCTCCACAGCAAGCTGCTTTTGCCTACTCTGCCAGGAGGGAGTTGTTACTATCTTGCCTGAGCATTGCTGGAGAGAGTTTTACACTGAAAAAGACAAACTGTGTGATGACGTATGTTAACAATTAAACTGTATGGACCATTGTATGCCCCAACACTGTGTAGCTTAGGAGTTATCAATATAGCCATTTTTAAAGCTACACTTTGCTGCTGACTTTGGAGGCAAGTATGTGATGGATCATTACTTACATCAGTGGTAGCAGATCTATACTGCCTGCAGAAATTCAGCAAGAGTTAAGAGCTGTCACAGGGCACCAGGACAAGTGTTCATCCATCCATCCACCCATCCATCCACAGTACCTTCCCATTGGAATGTGTTTTGCTTGCTTTCCTCCCCTGGCTCCTAGTCCTCAGAAAGTGGTATCTCCTTATGCACACCCCATTGACCTTAGTAATGGTGAACAAAACTCAGAAAGCAATTTAAATAGAAGATGAAAGTGAATCCTGTTGTTAATAAAGTATGGTGTTGGACAAAATCTGACTGTGGATGTTCTTGTACAGAACACATTGGGCAGAAATGGGAAAAGGTATAGTGGGTCGGGAGGTCTCTGTTCTTCTGGTGCAGGTGTGCTCTCCATAACACAGTTGTTAGAGATCTCTCTTGTTCTGTCTAGTCAGGAGTTTCAAGCGACAGAAAATGAAGGTAGCTTTTGAAAAGCTATTCAACAACCGGATTTTTATAGGTGTCAGGAAGATATTTCTAATATAGTTTCTAAATTTCTCTTGTCTTAATAGCACTTGGTTGCGGTTTCTGCATGACACTAAATTTTTTTTCCCATAGTCTTATCCATGCCCTTGATACACATGCTTTCAGGCCCTTTCCTACTTATCATAAGCTGTTGCCAGAGATGTACAGCCAAGGTTTCTATTTGCCATTGTAGGGACTCTGTCTTCCTTAACCTCATTTGGAAAAGATCATTTTTAAAGGTGAGTGAGCAGGTCAAGTTCCTTTATTCTTCCATTTTTGCTTTCATTACTAAAGGTGAAATTCAGTTGCCCTAAAAATTGGCATCTGGTGACAGTTTAGACATATTAAAGCATCCTGCCTGCCCTCCAGACATCACTGCAGAACAGTGTAGGGCTCCTCTGCCCTATTCACCAACCCCATGTTGGTGATTGTCCCCCAAGGATGTATCGGAGAAGATTGGGCAACTTAATCATAATCAAAATGTCTACACTGGATGTGGACAAGTGAATTTAGACCCTCAAGCAACATGATTAAAAATTGACTCCTGAAGCATTGTTAAAGATAATAATTGAAAAGTATCCATTTAGAGCAATACCTGATAGTAACTAGGAAAGAGTCTATGAGTATGCTAATATAGAGATGTAAAATTCACTAGAGAAAAGGAAAAAGCATTAAAATGTGGGAGTGCAGGCTGAGTAGTGGCTACACTCACACACCTGCACACACATACACACGCACACAAAATCCTAGAGGCTAAATTTGAGTCTCCTTTCAAGACCATAACAGACCTTTTAGAGGTTTTTGTTGTCCATCTGCGGATCAACCCAATTCATAATAACTATTAATAACAATTGTTAGCATTCATTTGGGTAAGTTCAGGTAAAGACAGAGTATTTGGAGATGTATTGTGACTATTGATATTAGTATTGAAAACTAAAGAAAATAAAATACATGTGAAATAATTCTGTAATCTTGTAGGAAATCTTGTAAGACAACTGGGAATGAAGAAAACAATATTCTGTAGCTCAATATTGAATTAAAAGCATGAGTTTTTCAAGTGCAAGTATTCATGCTAAGTTACATTATTGTATCGATTTTACCACCTGCAGTAATTCTTTTGTTGTTCTACATATCATACCAAAAGACTAATTTGATATAAAATAGTGCTGACATGGAAAAAAATAAGAAAGGAAGACTCTGCACTAGTCAATACGATAGGATCAACTCTTTTTCCATTTTTGTTGTGAATTTGACAGCTGTGTCTTTGTAAACGCCAAACTAATAAGGTCAAAGGAAAACATGCATAAAAAGAAAACTGCTGGTCTAGCACTGTTTCATGGTGCTGACACAAACCATGAGGTAGGTCTTCAGCTTGCTTAGTGCATATAGCATTTTCTATTGATACTGATATTATTTTGTTACTTTTTATTAGTTATGCTGTTTTCCTCACATTTTAGCTGTGTTTTATTCTGATGGTACCCAACAATTTGCTTTATATATGTAGGGTTTTGATTAAAATTTCCACTGCAGCAGCTACTTCCTACTAGGTGTTTTTTTTCTAAAACAGTTGACATGGTAAGACTTATTTAGCCACTGAGAATCCCCAGCAAAAATCTACCAACAGGGATAAAAAATATTATTTGTTTCAGGAGCTCAGTACCCTCCAAACATGAAAGGTAAGACATTCGCTGTACTGAACGAGCTCACTATAATGGTATTCAATTGATTTCTGGCAATAGCAACTTTACAATAAAATGGAATTGTACCTTAGGAACGTGGGAATTAAAATAACCATGGACATAGTCTTGTACAATATTTTTATTGTGAAAAAAAAAATAATCATTACATTAAAAAGCATCCTCTGCCTTCCTGAGGAATTGAACTTTGTTCTTTTTCTTTTTCCACAGAACATACAATAAAGCATCCTCTTGAATTTTCTTGATGATATATTGAGAAGCTTATGCAAAGCCTATAAAAAATTTCGTTCATAATGTTGTTGAGTACCTAAATAGCCTTGATCTTGACATAGGCACACACATTACAAAACAGAAATAAAGGTTTGCTTCCAGTGTTCTAGTTAGAGGAAATAGGAAATATGTAGCAGAATGTCTATAAAGCACCGCCAAAGATTGTGCAGTAATTCTATACTGTCCCTTGAAAAACAATACCAGTTGAAAAAAATCAGTAGAAATCACTAGTTCCCATTGAAGCTGCTAGTCTCAAGGACATCACTTTTCAGACACTTTTGGACAGCTTCATTAGAAAAGGAACAAGCAGCCGATTACGGTGTCTGGTGTCCAAAGAGCGGTGCCTGTTAATACTGACAGCTTAAATGGATACAGGGGTAATCGCTAACTGTGTTTCTTTTTTCATCAGGGGGTATTCACTGGTAACGCTAGCAGTGCAAAAACAGAGCTGTGGTTAAAGCAAAGCTTCTTAGCATCCAGGTTTTACTTACAGATCACATTCTTCTCACTGGGATGTGTGGGTAACTTTGAGCAAGGGTTATGGAGCTGTATTCTGAAGGTACATTGAGTTATTGGGCTTTGTAAAGCTTGTCAATCCTTCTCTCTTTCACAGTTATGCAGAAAAGGTTAAGGGGAGTACTGCAACTATTGCGAAAATTGGTTGGTAAAAAAGAAAAGTTGCATGGGGTTTTTATTTTCTCAGGCCTTTTTTTTGTTGTCTGAAAGACAAGATCAATCTATTTTAATGGAATCACTGGGGAATGGTAATAATACAATTCTCTTAAACTACAGGGAAAAGGATCATGAAAATTGGCTTAGCTGCATAGCCAAGGAAGTATTTCAAAAAGTGATCTTTTCTAATTATTCATATATTCTGTTTTTATATTTATTTGAATGGAGGTTTTTTATGAGTCCAGTCTGTAAATCTGCTGAAACTTGAACTCTGCTGGAATAATTTTTAGCCTGAAAAATTTTGGAGAAGTAGTGTACATAGTAAATGCCTGGAAAATCAGATACATAGATGTGTCACTCCACAACACTCCATAGGAACCTGCTTCTGGGTTATTAAAATGTGTGAGTTGCCTACAGGCCATCTAGGTTAATATATGAGATCTTTATTGCGCGCACAAGAATTAGAATCCAAAAAGTGAGAACTTTTTAATTAAAATCCTCCGAACAAATACAATATAACTTCCACTCCAAATAATATCTTTTCTTATATTTTAATTAAATAAAACAAAACTCACCTTTTTTCACTTTGCAGTCTGTGCACTTCCCCAGGGAAGCATCATCTTTATAATAACTGAAAACAACAGTTATGCTTAAACACGTCTGTCATTCTACCTCTTAAAGACAAGGCCTTGGATTATTATCTCTGAGCCCATAATAACCTCATATTTTCTGGTTACCATCATGTCTGAGCTCAGTAAAAATCTGGGAGCATGTTACATGAAAGCTTTCGCTTATGACTAGACTATTGCCAGTGCAGGGGAGAAATTCTGCTCGCGTTCAAAATGGGCTAGGAACATGCTTAGGGTTTAGTGAAACACCGTCACGATCATTCTGAAAAAAAAGGTCAAATTTCCTCCTGATGACATTTGAACTGAGAAGGGCAAAAAAATGAGAAGAGTTGACTGTAAGAACCTCACATTCCTAACATCCATTCTCCATAAAATGCGCCCTTGAAAGGCTGGCTATGTTCCGGGACCAGCTCTTGACCTATATAACAGGAACACCTGGAGTCTGTGAGCTGGAGACAGAAGGGAAGAGGGAGATCTCGATCAGGTGCTGCAATATGTAGTCTGGTCTTCCCTCTCAAGCACCTGCCTTTGTAAGTCTTTGCAACTTTATATTTATGAAACTCAAAAATATACAAATATACTTTGTGTCTGCCTTAGACTCTTGTGCATCAACAACGTTTCGAGGTAGCGGAGTAAAATAACCTCCCGTCTTTAAAGTATTTCAACTCACTGGTTGTTGCAACCTTTACACAACGTGTTTTGGAAGAATTGCTGCATTTGACTCAAGACTCAGCTTGCCTCCCTGGTTTGTTCCACAGGCCACTTTGTGTGGAGTCAACAAAGCAAGGATCTTGTAGTGACTGCGGTAAATCAAGTAGACTCATTGCTGGCAGCAATAAGGTTTTACTGAGATGGGACTTCAATGAATGCAGGTATTCTATGTACCTGAGCTTAGTATGTGTGTACCATTTACCATACTTGTATTTTTAATATGGTTATTGTATAAATAAATATATATATATATTAGACATTGAAAGTAAATCTTCATAGTATTTTCAAAAAGCTTTTTAGATGTAGGTTCCTTTTCCACAATATTATTTTTTCTCCCATGCAATTTTCTGGTCTCTTTCTGATGATTGTTTTCTGTTCAGCTGATACAACATTGCCCATGTTCCAGAAATATAACAAAGACTTAATATTGATAGTCACATTTTTATTGTTAGTACAAGAGTTTTATAGCCTTTGGCCAAATTATCCCCTTGCTTACACTGAAGACAAACTTTGGTCTTTAATTTTGTATGAACTAGTTATGAAAACCCATATGTGCCCATTAGTGATTTTTTTCCTAATAGCAGAATAATAGTTCATTTTTATCCTAAAATGCTTCCAGGAGTTATCATGGACATTAGCATGGATCAGAAGAGCATACAGCGATATTCAATAAAACAATGCAGAAGGTGTATTTCCAAATTTGTCTTCCAGAGTCCTGAGATGGCTGCACCCCAGCCACTCTCATTACATAATTTAGTGAAACAACATGCCACTAGTACTGGTAGCCTTTGGGAGATGAGTAATAGATGGCCTGAGAAGTATTCTGAAGAAGGGCATGGTTGCAACTGGACTCAAACAATTTTTAAGCAATTTTTCAAGACCACAACATGTTGTGGCTTATTTAAATAGTAACGTGCAAAAATAGCAGTAAGTGGACATAACTGAATAGCTTTTGTGCAATCTCTCTGATGCACCTTCTCAAAGCAGAATTGGAATTGTGTCCTAGTTTAGCTGCATGTCCATGAAAAGAACCATTTTGAGGCTTTATTATAGCAAGTTGGGCATTGCATTCTAAAATGTGTTTTTCAAACACTTTAAATTTGATCTGATAATTACCTTTGACTTGAGGTTTCTCGTCATTAGGCCATCTTGTAAATCAATTTGTGACTTTTGAAAAAGCACTATTTATGGTGAATTCTAGTTATCATTAAGTCAATGTATTTTTCAATACATTTTCAGCTAGCTTTTCGATATCTTTTTTTGGCTCTGAGATAATTTTCTTTGCACTTGTAAGTACATAATTCAGATTGGTACTAGGTTCTTTGCCATGAGTAAAACACTTGGGTGAAAGATGATATTCTTAAAATAGAGATGTAAAATCCATATCCACTGTGTAATAATTTCTTTAAACTTAGTGATGACTCAAGGAAAAAAATGCAGAAAAATAATGTATGTAAATAGTAAATGTTTGTATTGTTATTAGAACCAGAAAAGCTTAATCGTGTCAGGAGTGAAATTGTGGCCTCTCTGAAGTGTCTGCAGTTTCTTCCACCAGCTTCAAGGAGTCAGGAATTCATGTCAGAAGAAAGGAGTTAATGGATTAAAAGCATCATATGTTCTTAATGGAGTCGCTTCCGAAGATGCTTTTGAAAATCCTGCTCTTCTTTATCATGACAGTTGCATAACAGCTACGCACTCAAACATGTTTTTCATAAAACAATAACCATTCTGAACTCCGTAATTTGCCATGCATTCATTAAAAAGAATAAAGTCCTTACAGTATTGTACAAGATCATCCCTGAATGAAAAAAAACTTATCGGTTTCAAAGTAAGCTGTAACTGTCTGTGACCTCAGCCAAAGGACACAATTGTCATCAGCTAATTCACACTTGCCATGGGTGAAGCTTGGGCTCTCTGACTGCAGCAGACAGGATCTGTGAGCCAAAAGCAAACCTGTGCCTGACACAGGGTACAAGCCTGTGGTAGATCTCGAGCGTGTTACTGCTGCCTGACAAGATCCCGTCTGTCAGCGGAGCTATGGGAACAGCTATCACATATCTTCGTAGCCTATCCCAGCTGCAGAGCAAAGCAAGCTATCTGAAATTCAAGTTAAGGAATTCTCAGCTAATTTATTATACTTTCCAGTTTGGAGGCTAGAGGAGAAGCTCAGAGGACATACATAGGCCAGTATTCCCACTTATCCTGGGGACACTCATTGTTCTTCATGCCAGTGGACCATTCTGGCAGTCTTCTGTTAACATAAAAAAACATAGTCAGAGAGTATTCTTTTTGTACCAACTCTGTTCCCTCAGATTTGCCTTCCATAAGAGAATCCCAGTCTTCCTAACCAAATAACTAAATTAGTAGATCACAGAAATTTTCCCATTACACTTAGAAAACCATTTAAACATAGTGGTAATGAATCGATTCCTTGCCAGACTGCTAAAGGTATTATATAGCATCATGGTTGTATTATCATGCGATTATCTCATGCAGGTCTGCCAGGGAACAAAATGGGAATTCAGAAGGGATATTTGCTTTTAATTTCCTGCCATTTCTCCTACTGAAGACTCAGTTTTAAAATTATAAGACTACACCTTTGTGCATAATATATTGTCATTCTATTATGACAGCTGATGAGTTTAGTGTTCTTTAATGACAGTTATTAAAGATGGTTTTATATAACACATGCAAACAATACCACTGTGTTTCTGAACACTTGATCAGTGCCTTATTTACTGGCATTTCTCTTTAGTACTACACAAACCACAGTGACAGATTTTTCTCTCAGAAATCATCCATCGTTGCCTTGAACTTGTCAAAATGGGCAAGACAATGCCATGTTCTTCTATAATGGTATTCATATATTTAAAGCCAAAGCTTTCATAAAGGTATTAAGTCTCTTACAGGTGGATAAACTGGATTATGTTCTTTGAAATAGTTAAAACTGCTTCTTAATTAAATATCTAAAGTCCGGAAACTTTAGAGTTTAAAAAAAGCTCCTAAAGAAAAGAGTTTAATATTTTACCTGTTATTTTCTTTTGGATTAGCACAAATAAACATCATTTTTGCTTAGTGTGAAAAGACAGTAAGTAAAATATGCCTTTTTAGCTGCTTTTAGTCTTTGAAGTTTATAGCATATTCATTTTCATATACATGTTAAATCTAAAGATTAATTGCAGCAAGTCGTAATTCTCAGGAAGAGAAAGAAAAGGCAGTGTCATTGATGATAAAATATACTAAAAAAAAATGTCATTCTTCATTGAGGATGTTTGGGCATGCAGCCAGCATATAGGGCGCCTGGTCCCTGTAACAGCATTGGCCATGCAGTCCCCTGTCTCATTACTGCGTGATCAGCACACCAGCTGATGCCGTGGGGGGAGATGGGAGTCCCCTTCACCCTACTCCTTCTCCCATGGAAAATCTCTCCACCTGCTGACTATGCATGCACTGGGTAGCTTTGCCTCGCTCGTGTGAGAACTCAGTTCAGACTCCTAGACTGAAGTTTTGGTTACGTCACCTGCAGTATCCACGTAGACTAACAATGAAACTAAGCAGGCGATGGCGTACGAGGTTGATCCGGATTTCCAGTGGGTATCAGCATTCATAAACAGCATGCATCCTGTTTTTTATATAAACTGCATATTAAGAGGGAATCTAGGCTGGAAAGCTGGAAAGCAGATAACCTTATGCAGTAATGATGTACAGCCAAGAACTCGAAATGACTGCTCTTGGGCTTCAAAACCATAAATAGCTTTCTGGGAGCAAGAGCAGCTGGCCGTGCCTTGGGTCCTGCCAGGCAGGAAGAGCCGTTCCTGGGGAAGGGACAAGTTCCCCAGGAGAAGTTACCAGCAAATCAATCTCCGTTCTAGACTGAGCCTTCCTTTTTGTCTGTACTAGAAAAAAAATAGTCCCAGATTTCTGTGAGCACACTAGATATGGCACTCTAATTATAATTTTAATTGCATCTAATTGCCATGTTGCATTCCATTGCATAAAAGTCTGCCTGTTTCTCTGACAGATGTGAATTCATTCAGCTTGAAAACCTTTCAGAGTTTGAGGTATGTAAGTTCATGGCAGGCATCACACTTGCTCCAGATGGCTGCAGCATTAGGTTTGTAGCATTTTTTTTAGTATTTTTTTTTGAGTTCTTCAGTCATGCTTCAACATTTTTGAGAACACATGCTAATAAGGAGCAAAGATATCAGCTAGTGAGCAGAGCCTTCCTGTCTCCCCCCAACCCCAAAACACCTCATCTTCTGTTATTTATTTACAAATAAAAGAATGGGATGGGAGAACCTGGCAGGATGAAGATGAATTTGAAAGAATGTAAATAAGATGAATGGCACTTAAAAAGACAGCGTATGACCAGACAGGAGAGCAATGAGACTGCTACAGGAGAGGCAGACTTTTTAGTTTCTTTTCTTGTAGTTTGCACTACAGATGCCTTTTTTTTCTATGGGAATAAAGTAAACAAATTAGAAGTACCACCGTGATTTTCTGAAAGTGTAATTCAAAGATAATTGTATGATTGTTTCCATTACTGTGTTTATAAATACAGATGATAGAAAGAGTTATCATATTTACAGGTCTGTCTCCGTATAATATCTAAGACCCTCAACCTTTAATATATTGTAGTTGCAAGATTCCTGTCAAGTTTGAAAATGTGATTTTTGCCCATTTTGACCAAGAAACTGAGGCAGAGAAAGAGGGAGCCCTGTAGAAGGGCTACAGAAAAATGTTGTGAATTACAGGTGCAACACTGAAGTTGGTAGAGAATGGATTAAGTGGACTCTTACAAGGGCAAGAACATAAGGTAAAGAAAGGGTTCTTTTTATGGAGTGTCTGGAGGCAACAGGTCTTATATATTTCAAATGCAAGATTTTTAGAAAGAAACCGCTTTGTTAGACAGCTTAAAAGATACGTTCTGACCTTAAGAGAATTCACCCCACTCATCCCATTCCTGCTATTTTTGTCTCTCCCCTTTTGAGCTACAATAGCAAAAGCCCCAATTCTGACCCTGCATTTACTCGCTCCAGGGAGTTTTGGTGCTCCATCTACTGTTTTTTGCCATTTAAAGTGATGAAATTTGGCTTACTTTGTTACATTACCTTTTTCCTCTTTGCCTGTATTAACTGTTTTAGCTCTTCTGCACATATCCACAAAAGAAGCCTTTAAATTTTTTCAGATAAGGTGGAAGATCCTTAGCTAGTCTGAATTATTGCCTTTCAGCTGATTCCGTCTCCCTGGTCCATCTCGTCTACCTGCCTGGGGAGTGTTTCATTTTTGTCTGTTGAATTTTGTCTAGAGATACATGTTTTACTTAAGCTTTTCAGGTAAAAAAAATTACATATGACACTAATATTTGGTTAAACTTTTATTATTCATATGTTTTAATTTGTTAAAACTATATAAATACATTAGATAGCTTTATAAATAAAAACTGCAGTAGAGAAAGATTAAACAACATTTCTGCAATCAAAGGGAGATTTGTAGTAAATTTAATATCTGAACCCTATATTCTTTATATCGTTGAAATAAAGGATTTGTATCTTAATAAGCAGGAATGGCTTCTGTAACAACAGAAGTAGCCAGAGATTTCTTGACTCTAATTTTTCATAGAAATGAAGACTCATTTATGTTGGAAGGGACCTCTTGAGATCCTGTAGTCTAACCTCCTGACCAGGGTCTGACCAGGGTCAGCCAGAGCAGGTTGTCCAAGATTGTGTCCAATTGGGTTTTGAATATCTCTATGCATGGAGACTCCACAGCCTCTCCGGGCAACCTCTGCCAGTGTTTGACCAGCCCCACAGTAAAAAAAGTGTTTTCTTACTTTCAGATGGCATTTCATGTGTTTTAATTTGTGCCCATTGCCTCATGTCTCATCACTGGACATTAATGAGGAGAGTTTGGGTCCCTTTCATTTTCTTTCAATGGGTACTCATACACACTGATGAGATCACCCATGAGGCTTCTCTTCTGCAGGCTGAGCAGTCACAGCTCTCTCAGCCCATGACAGATGCTCCAGTATCTTAGTCATTTCTGCAGCCTTGTGTTGGACTTACCTAAATAAGTCCATGTTTTGCTTGTACTGAGAAGCCCAGAGCTGGACCCAGTACTCCAGACGTGGCCTCATCAGTGCTGAGCAGAGAGGAAGGATCACCCGCCTCCACCTGCTGGCAATGGTCCTCTTTATGCAGCGTGGGATACTGTTGGCCTATTTTTGCTTCAAGGGGGTGTTGCTGGCTCATGGTCAGCTTCTTGTCCCCCAGGACCCCAAGGCCCTTCTCAGCAAAGCAACTTTCCAGCTGGTCAGCCGCAGCATATACTGGTGCTTGGGGTTATTCCTCCTCAGGTGCAGGACTTTGCACTCCCCTTGTCGAACTGCATGAGGTTCCTGTCAGCCATTCTCCAGCTTTTTCAGGTCCCTTTGAAATACAGCACAACTAACTGGTATATCAGCTTCTCCTCCCTGTTTTCTATCATCTGTGAACTTGCTGAGGATGTACTCTGAATCATTATGCAGGTCATTAATGAAAATGTTGAACAGTCTTGGGCGCAGTACTGAGCCCTGCAATACAGCACTCGTGACTTGTATCTAACTGGGCCTTGTGCCATTGATCACACGGGAGACACTGTCAAAGTCGAGGTAAACAACATCCACGGCTCTCCCCTCATCCACCAGGGTAGCCCCCTAATTGTAGAAGGCTATCAGGCTGATTAAGCATTATTTCCCCTTCCTGAATCCATGCCGACTATTCCAAATCACCTTCTTGTCCTTCATGTGTTTGGAAATACTTTCCAGGATGATTTTTAGCAATAAAAGAGGAGTTAACAAGCTAGATTTTAACTGTGTTATTCTCTTCTGCATATTTCATATAAAAAGTCACAAGGTAAAAATTGTGTGTTTCTAACAAAGGGTGATTTTTCCCTTATCAAAATTTGACAGAAAATAATACTTAATTTTTCCAGTGCTCTGTAGTTTATTGAAGATATTACCAGACAATGACTACAACAACATGGGCGGCCAGAAGAAGGAACAGAAAAAATAGAGATACTTTTCAACTGGTGTTTCAGTATTCCTTTAAAAATGCCATTACTGGAATTAAACGAGACAATTAGCTCAAATAGCTGTGCTCTGTAGAGCCATTACTTTGGACATTTTTTAGTTTTGGGGCAATCTGTCAGGTATGACCACTGCTCCCTCAGCAAATGTGTATGGTTATAGTTCATAACAGCTTGAAAAGCAAAGAGGATAATTGATGTGGCTGATTGTCACAGAGCTAATGTTAAGCACTTGACTGGGATGCCTAAATTAGGAGTGGCTCTAGCCTCCTTGTCTAGAGAGAAAAGAGAGAAAAATAAGCATCTTCAGAGGGTATTTTTGATCCTAGGTGTACTGTGTCATTTCCTTGGCAGTCTTTCTCTCGGTGGATGATAGAAGCCAGGAACCAAAAAGCCCAAATTGATGCGATGCTATGTTGTCAAAGGCCTAGAAGTGGGGAGGAGAAATTAAATCCTTTGTTATGAGAGGCATTAATGTTAAGCATGTGTATGGCTTCAGCCACACCATTGCCACACGCCATTGCCTCACGTTCAAACATGTTCACATGTTAAGTAACGTATTATTGCTGCCTGTTGGCAGACCTGCACGAAACCCGATTGACTTCAGAGGACCTCTGCATAAGCCTGCAGCAGAACTCATTGCAGAATGAAAGGGGAAGGGGACTCAAACTTTACAGGTGGAAAATAGCATTAGTTAGGGCCCTTCAGAACAATGTGCTTCTCTCACAACTGCTGAATTGAGAAAAAGCATGTATCAGGGTGTTCAATAGCGATGTGAATAATGGAATGACTTTTTAGAAATAGAGCACATGATACAGACTGTAAAAGAAGTCTTATTTTCTACCTATCAAGCTGACCATTGGTTATCCATTTGAAGTGGAAAAATTAACATTCAGTCTCTTCTATTTTGTCAGTCTAAGAGGGACTGTTTCCTTTCTCTGCAATAAAATTTGCTAATTAGCAGCTCCAAGATTTTAACGGTATATATCATGTGCAATCAAAAAACCCTCAAGCCTTCAAACATCACACTTCTCCTTTGAACATGCAGAATACTTTAATTTTTTTGTCAATGACCTGTAAATTGATTCTATCCTCAAATTTATGCAAGGAGGTATTATAGATTTCACGTTTCTTGATAAACTCTGAGGCAGATATAGATTGTGGTGGTGTCCTTTCCTGTTCACGTGAAGAACGGGTATTTGTTTTTGAGATGTCTGGGTTTTATGATATACTGTATATGACTGTCAGGTGCACTACAAAAATAAGTTGACAAAAGATTTATGTCATGTGCATACATATTAGGTCATTCACTAGTTTTCACTAGATGGCTGAATAAATGAATTTTCTCATAGGGAAATCCACTTACAACACCAAATTCCTCAGGAAGGGATGTAACTCAGCCTGCTATGTAGGCATATTTCTGGATAATATAAGAGAATGGTGGTGTTCAGCAAACCCAATAACGCTTTGTCTTTCTCTATGCTTACTGATCCTATAGCTCGGTTTCACCCCTACAAACTGTAGATATCTAATGGATATGTTTAAGTTGAGAGGGAACTTTCCTCCGCTCCCTCTGTACACTATGGTGATGCAGCGAGAGGCCCTCAGGGAGTGACTCCTGTAGAAGCAGGTGCTGTTCATGTGCCTTTGACAAGAGAAGGGGTCTAGGTAGCTACACTCAGCTTGAGAGGTAATTAGAGGTGGATTGGAAATTATCAGCTAAACACTGATTGGTTAATAGGTATGACTAATTTAAATTCACAGGCCTTAAACTCTTTCCTGTGCTGTATCATGGCTTCAGTAGGAAGAGTGCCCCTGTGGTTGAATAGCTGATGGTTTTGATTGAGGACCCTAGCAGGCGGCTTCAGTCCTTCTGGCTGAATTCAGATTTCTTGCTTTTTCTGTGAATTCCTTAACTGCTGAACACAAAACAGTGAGGTAGGTGAATAGAGCTGTTTGGTTTATATTTTGTCTTATTTGCTTTATTATTTTTTTTAATAAGGATTACTGTTAGATAATGTAATCCAAAGATGTGTGCTGGCAAGCCTGATCTCATAGAGGGGCTCTCTCTACATCCTATGAATCACGGTCTAGAACTGGGAAAGGGTAGTATTTCAGGCACACCCTTCTTTCTAGCATCTCTCACTGGTCAACTTAGACAGCTTCCTAGTAAAAATTTTAGGATACAGGAAGCTAACTATAAACTCAATTTTGACTAAAAAATAATAAAAGAAATAATTTAAAAGCACTCTATATGGAGCTCAAATGTAAGGCTGAGGAGTCCCTTCTAGAAATATGGCAATGATGGGAGACCAGTTCTGAGCTGCTTGTTCTCTCACCTCTTAGTCTCTTTGAGCAGCTGCGGATATTGGCAAAAGGACAGATATAGCAGGTCAGATTCTGTATATCTCCAGAACGTGGTCTCAGCTTCAAAACAATGGAATTACTGTGAAGTCCTTAACCCATTCTTACAGGACTTATGTTGCTGAAGTAAAAGGCTTGGTCATGACAAGTACATTATCCGATAACAACTTGAAGAGTTTGATGAGGACATAGTAATGCCCAACACAGAAGTCCTGTTTTTAAATTAAAAGACTAACAAACAAAAAAAATCCAAAACAATAAAAACCAAAAGGGCTTCGTCATCCCCAAAGCTCAATGCTGCTGTTCAAATCACTGCCTCTGCCACTTCTTATAATTACCTAGGTTTATGTCGGGTAAAGTTTCTGGAAACAAAATAATTGTAATCTGTGGCTTCTTTTAATCAAATTTTGCAGCTGTTAAAGTTACTGTTTCTAAGGGCAACCTATCCTCTCTTCACTTCCCCCCTCCCCCTTTTCACAATTGTTTAGCCATAAATGCGGTGGTGGGGAGAGCCCTGTAAGCTTGCCTTGCCAATACACTGCTTTGAATTTTTAATGATGACAGCTAAATAAGAAACGTTCCCCAAAGGTAACAAAATCACAGTAACATTCTGATGGCTTCTCTGTAGTCTGCTATGGAAACAAACATCTGTGAAAGATGATTTCCTTTAATGCTTCCTGATGAAGATGACCTTTAGAGGTATCACAAAAGCAAAGCTTTAACCACCTGCTGAGGAATAAAATGCAGATATTTGCACAGTAAATGTTTTAACTACTGCAGGGAAAAACAATAGAAAAATGCTTTAGATAAGCCTTCAAATGACATGCTAGTTGGAAGTTGGGCACTAGGAACTTCTTTGAAGTTAACTTGTTACATTTTGTATTCATATTCAGTAGGTAATAACAACATAAAGCAATACCACATGTACAGGGTTTTGAACAGGCATATACAGTGTTTCATCTGCAAATTGAGACAAGAAAAATATTAAAGAAAACTATCAAATATTGAAGAAAAAGTTACTAAGACTGTGGTAAGCAGTGCAAAGTAATGACTGCAGAGTAAACAAAAGGAACCTGTGCTAGAGTAGCCGCAGGCTAGCAGCTGGAAGTACACTGGGTGATGGTGATTTGGGCTGATGCAAACTAGCAAATGTCTTCTGAAAAATTTTCTAGGTTAAGTTGGAATGGAAAGCCATGTTTACAGAAGTCTTCCATCAAGTACCATACAGAATAGAGTTTGGCATCCCTAATATTCAGAACAGTGGATTACTAAACTTTGAGTCTATGTCAGTATAATTTTTCAAGGAGTAAAATAAATATATTTCATTTTAAGGATGTTATATTTTCTACTAAAATCCAGGTATTTTTAAACACAGATAATATCATGCAGACATATAATTCGACGTGATATATAGACATAAAATGCAGTATAAATCTGTCATTCATTCTATTGTGAAATTTAATTTTATTTTTATACTGAATTACTCTTTTAATTGTCTTTTATCTTTGACTTCTGAAATACTGGACTTCTTCCTAGAAATTCAGTGCTCAAACCAGCTGCAGTCAAAACTCATGGGTTTTTTGTTCAGTGAAAAAGTTTGTACCTCCAGAAATGCATTTCTCCCAACAGTAACTGGGGACGTTGTGTAATTTTACCTTGAAAACATGATGAGCCATAAGTAAAGTCTCAAGAGATATCACATGCTGAACTACCAGCCTTTCTGGGTGACCTCTCCTTTAATGACCTTGCTTATGTTCTCAGAAGTGATGGTGTCACAGCACATGGCTCAATGGATATCTTTGCTTCTTGTTATTTTTTGTCCTCTTTATTTCCCTTTCAGATGGGACTGATTACGTAGTGAAGAGATGCAATAATCTCTAGAGTTTTCTGTGCTTTTTCTTTTTTCCTACTGGCATAAAGATTTGGCCTTCACAAAGTAATACTTTGTGACTGGACTGTAAACAAAACAGTAGGTTGGGAGGATGTCCATAATTGTCAAGTATACAAATAAATTATAAATCTAAAGGCATGAAAATGTATCTTTATTTTTCCCAGACATTGATTTAGTGACTGGGAAAAAAAATAAAATTGACTTATTATAAAAGTTGGTTAACTGCTAACCACAGTATTTAATAAACCTTAAACAACCCAGACAGAAGATAAAGCATTAAACTCAGCCTTTAATTATAGATGCTGGGCATTCCTGGTAGGAGTTAATGCAAAGTATTACCGCTGTACAAATGGTGTAGATTCATTTCTTTTAATATTTCAGTTATGCTGTAAGATTTTTGAGAATGGTTTGCTTAAAATAATTTAGGCAGATTAATTTTAGTGGGGTTTTTGTAGGGTTTTTTTGGTGGGCTTTTTCCATCAGTGTGCACTTGCAGCCCAGAAAGCCAATTGTATCCTGGGCTGCATCAGGAGAAGTGTGTCCAGCAGGTCGAGGGAGGTGATTCTCCCCCTCTACTCCACTCTCGTGAGACCCCACCTGGAGTACTGCGTCCAATTCTGGAGGCCCTACTACAAGAGAGATACGGACGTGCTGGAACGTGTCCGGAGAAGGGCCACGAGGATGATCAGAGGGCTGGAGCACCTCTCCTATGAGGACAGACTGAGAGAGTTGGGGTTGTTCAGTCTGGAGAAAAGAAGGCTCCCAGGAGACCTTATAGTGGCCTACCAGTATCTTAAGGGGGCCTACAAGAAAGCTGGTGAGGGACTTTATAGGATGTCGGGTAATGGTAGGACCAGAGGGAATGGATTAAAACTAGAGATGGGTCGATTCAGACTGGAAGTTAGGAAGAAGCTCTTCACCGTGAGGGTGGTGAGACACTGGAACAGGTTGCCCAGAGAGGTGGTGGAAGCCCCATCCCTGGAAGTTTTCAAGGCTAGGCTGGATGGGGCTCTGAGCAACCTGATCTAGTGGGAGATGCCCCTGCCCATGGCCCAGGGGCCTTGGAACTAGATGATCTTTGAGGTCCCTTCCAACCCTAACAATTCTATGCTTCTATGTTTCTATCTCATTACACAAGCTGAGTTTGAAATGATCTTTTCTACAGTTTTCCTGACATGATTTTCTGCCAGTTTACAGTTCCTTGAGAACTGTTCTTCCAGCAGAGTTCATGGATACAGTTTTTCTGGTATGCATGCAGCCTATTTAGATCTTGGCTCTACAGTGGATACATGTTACAAGATCACCGATCTTCTCAATAAGCTGTTCTGAGCTAAGTTTTGAGAAAATATTTCTGGATTTGCATGGACCCATTCTCAGAATAACAAATAATTTCCCTTTTTTCCAAAGTTTTTAGAAGTGACTACTTGTATGATTGTATGATCTTGAATTTCAGTTTGAGCTACCCTGGAAGTGTTCTGGGTAGGTAAATAAGAGGAAATAAGTTCTCTTTCAAGAGCCTGAAAGAGAACCATTTGAGATCACTAGTATCTGTAGGTACTAGTCAGTCCTAGCCTACTCTTTGCTTATGGGAAGCTTGAACGTGTGAAAGGAATTAAGCTGATGCTAAGATGAAACATATTTGAGTTAGCAGAAACCAAGAGTTTAAGCTAATGTCACAGCAATTTTAGAAAGAAAGCAAAAGTGCCACGTGCATCACGTTATGTGGCAAATAGTTCAAGCATACTCTCATCATCTACCTTACTCATATAACCGATAAAATTCAATTATCAGTTCTTGGAGGCAAGAATGTGTGAAGTATCTTCTTTAGGGATCAATCCAAGTTTTCATGAAGGATTACAATTGGGATTTACAAAATAGCATAAGGCTTCCTCTCTTGGTCTATGGTGAGAAAAATCATGAGGACTGAAATATTGATGATTCAAGGATTTGAGGGTTTAAACAGATTGTGTGTGGTGAGATTGTTTTGTAAGACCTTCATTAAAATTTTGTTTGCGTAGTTAAGGAGAGAAATAGCATTGCTAAACCCATTTTCGTGTAGTTGGACGATTAGATTATGATCCACTTATATTCTAATTGAAGCTTTTAACCTGTTTCAATCTGGGACATAGGCCCATATCCAGAAAGGCATTTAAGAACCTAATTCTTATTTGAACACTTAATTGTCACTGATTTTGAGAGAATGTACTCACCAGAATGGGAGTTTTGTGCCTAAATACCTTTGAATAGCTGAGCTGTAGTGCTTTCCTTTGGAGCTGCTGTTTATGCAGGTACTTCTAATTTTGGGGAAGACACAGCAACACCCTTCTAACCTTTCTTATTCAAACAATACTTATCTGCAAATTACGCTCTGCCAAGGCTAAACAAAAAGGCTTTTATCATTTTTTTTGTCTACATTGCTGCAGAAATGCAAAAGATAGAAATTCACATAAGCAAAGATAACACTTTACCAGTCCATTTCTGCAGTATACTTTCACTTTGTAGTCATTAATGCTCTCTTCATGAAATGTTGATGCCAACATTAACAGACAAATTAAGCTCTTCTGAATAAGCAGGGAATTTTTCTTAACTGGAAGTGCAATATTCAGCCAGCAGAACCACCTGATTACTCTGTATTTTTATGTTTATGTAGCTATACTCAAGTCCATGTAATTGAGCTGCTACTATTAGCAGAAACCATTCAGACTTTATTAAACTTATTTGTAAAACTCATTTTCATTAAATATGTAACATCTGCATTTCTGTCTGCTGGGTTCTGCCTTCCTACCTGAAACAATCAAAACTAGGCACGTTATATATCTGCCATCTTTCATAATCTAAACCACCTCAAGTAGGAACAATGCATTTATATGAGAAGAAAGCCTCTGAATGCCAACTAGTAGACACAAAAGATTATCTTCCTGTTTGCCAGGCTTGGATTGTCAGACACTAAATTTTTTAACAGCCACTTCTGATGAATTATTGATGTTCTCACTATTTAGAAAATGGATCACATCACTAGAGTAGTTAGCACCCTGCCACTTCTGCCTATCATATTTAATGTGTCATGAGAGAAGGCTGTGTTGAACTATTTCTTTTTAAATGAATGACTAGTTTTGTTTCTCATGCATTGCCCTCTTGCATATTATCATCTAGTGAATACAGATGGCATTCCATAGAGTGAGGATCCAACACGCAGATTTGGATTCCTTTTAGTATACGTATACATGTTACTTGTAGGAATTTAGTGATGTAGATTTTTCCTTTGAGGATTACTATGCCAAGCAAAGGTTTGAACTGGTATTTTTTTTACACACCAACAGAACCTGGTGACTCTAGTGAAACACTTCCTCCACAAAATATGTAGTTTTATTGGGTTAAAAGAGAATCCCTAAATCTGTCATGTGACAATTCGTATTAAGCTTGTAGTAGGGAATACTTCCTAAGTAACTGATTTATGATGTAACTTAATATTGCTAGCTCAATTTTTGTTTGAGGTTATCATAATACATGGTTTTCTTTTATTTAAATTATTAGGAACCTGTAAAACTGCTGAGGAATTTAGTAGAGATTAGCCGTGGTGTGGATTGTCTGTAAACTTTGGCTTGAGTGATGTAGAATTTAATTTTTACATGTAAAATATAGAATGGATGCCTTCTGAAACTGTTAAGCTGAAGTGTATTCAGATTCATACAACTGAGTGTTATCCCCTGTATGTAGGATATCTCACTTCAGGAGGTCTAAGTATTTAGGAATAATGTTGGTTAGCAAATTTTTATACTTTTGAATGAATAATACAGAGTTCTGTTTTAAACTTTGTATCCAACACGTATCAATTCTTGAAATAAGAAGTGTCTATAGATTCAGATGAAAGCACTTATTAGAAAAAAACAAACTAAGCCTTCAGCATAGATACAGGCCATGGAAATCTCATCAGAATAAAAGTTACTTGCCATAATTTGCTATCTTTTTACAAAATTAAGATGCAGCACTAGTAGTTTTGCATTATTCTTGATCTATGCATTTTGGAATTTGTCATGCGTGAGTCATCCATTTCTTCCCAAGAGACTGCTAGAAATGACTGAAAACAGAGGTAAATGTATATCAGCAAAGTAACTTTTATCAGACCAGTAATTTATAAACATAATGCATGTTGCTTAGAAATACAAATTTTAAAAGATATCTGGAACTGCATGTTTGCTTGGATTATTGTGCACTTAACTGAGCACTCAATTATGCTCTGCATTTAAATGATCTCAATAGCTGATGCTTGGGAAAGCAGAAATGTTAATAGAGGTACTTAAGAAAATAGGAAAGTGGAAAGAAATATCACATGCAGTTTATGGTCATGAAGGTTTAAAAAAAAATCAATAATTGTGTACCTAAATAAAAGGCCGCAGAAGCAGAAACTGACCTCACTCTGGACACATGCATTTAAATGGACAAGGGCATTGATCAACATAATTAGATGCTTAACTGGACATGCTAGTCTTTGAACTTGATTGTGTGACTATGATACACAGTATCGAAAGGCAACACGCTCTGTTTCAAAATGCTTTGTTTTCTGGTTTCAGGCTCTTTAAATTATCAAAGAATATAGATTATGTAACAAGGACAACAGTGGCAAAAAACCAAAACCAGATGCAAACAAAAATTTAATCAACAAAATAAATAAAAGTTCAAAAAAGGGTGATATAGAACAAAAATAAGCAATTACAAATAGAATAAACCTAATGACCTCCAGGCACTCTTAAAGATAATTTAAAGCCATGCATTTAAATTGTGTCCTGCAACTGGAAAGTGAAAATGCTTCCTTATTTCCAAGCTAGAGTGGACTTTTCTCAAAGAAGTGGAAGAAGCTGAAGAAATGGAAGCTTCCCTGCCTTGACGTCTAGCACGTTTGGGGTGGAAGAGCTGCCCAGCAATTTCTGCAATTGCCTGGCAGCTGTGGTAGGTGCTGGAGCACCTGTAGAGTGTCTAAATTGAGTGCATTAAGCCTTAGGATGTACTTGATGCATTAGGGAGGTTGTACTGCTTTTCATCTCTCAGCTTGGCTTGGCTATTATGCTGTCAAACTGCCTTTATGGTGCTAGGGAAGCCAGGGCTGTGTAAAAAGCAGAGCGCACAGAAAGCTGCCAGAGGTTGTTGTCTCTGCACTACCTGCTGTTGCAATGGAATAGTGATAGCTTTGTTTCTGCAGGTCAACACTGGGATACACTTAAATATGTGAAGGGTCTGTCAAATCTTTCTGTATGCCCAAGCCGTCTTGATTTCCTAGCTAGACCTATATCTATGCAGAGTGCTTTACAAATGTTAGCTGTTGTATTTTCTCCTTTTTGGTGCTGCAGAAATACATTGTACATGATTGTCTCTACCTGAAAGTATATTAATTTGTGATTACTTCTTATTTTGACTGGTAATAGGGGCAAAGGGAGATACTTGGTACTGTTTACTTGATACAAGCTACAATAAAATTAGCAAAGAACATGTGTTGATGACTAAGGCAGCGCTGATCACATTCAAATGTGAGCACACAACTCTTCCATTCATTTTTGCTGTTGTCAGGCTGAGTCTTGCTGTACATTGGAGAATTGAATACAGTGCCCTTAGAAAGGAGACTTGTGTCCCTGCCAGACATCTCAGCTTACCTTAATGCTGATATAGGAGGCTTTAATGTCAGGTTGGGTTTCAGAACCCGAGAACAAGGTGGCAGATGTGTTGGACTAGTGTGTCTGATGAGCCTGGGTACATCAGCTCATGTATTTGGTAGAAGGCTGCGCCTGGGGAAAAGCACTTAGAAGGAAGCTGCTTCTGAAGTGGTGTCCTCCTGTAAATTAGGGTGGTGGCATCACTCAGAAGGGGTTGTATTCTGAGGCAATTGAGCTTACAGTTGGTGAAGTACTTGTAGTGGAAAAGGAGGATACGTTTTCTATATAGAATGAAAAATAAGTGGTAAATCGTACATGCACTGGCTGGGTTCGGAACTGAGGGGTAGTTTGAGAGATTTGAACTGGGCAAGTCACCTGTCCAGTTGTCCTTCTCCCTTTCCTGTTATCCCTGCTCATACACTCTTTCATATCTACTAAGTTTTTCTGAGCAGAGTTCACTGTGTTTCTGCACCATGTTAAAAAACCTGACTGTGACGGGTCCTTTTCTTTCTTGATTCTGCCACTGAACCTCTTGCTTGCTGACTCTCAAAGTCTGTCAACTATTGTAGAGAAAAGTTTCCCTTCTGTTGCAGGTTTCAGTTTTGGGAAGAGGGTCCAAAATTTTTTTCTTCCAAAAGTTCTACTGTGGGCCATGAAACTAAAAAATGTTTGATACTTGTCATAATGTGTGTTTTAATTTTTCCCCCCTACTTTAGCGTTAACAACTCAAAGCTGCAGTTCTTCTCCAGTAGGAAACTGTCGTAAGGAAAGAGGGCGGGGGGGAAATAAAAAGTTTGATTTGTAAGGTCTCTAAGCTTAATGGTCTCCATTCCTGCAGTTAGCAATACCAGGGCTATAGGACTTAAGTGGCTTCTCTAAGCAGTGGAAGAGATCACACAAAACAGGAGTCACCCTGTGCACTGTCAGTTGCTAGGTGCATGTCTTGGCTTGTGTTCCAAAGTGTATACTACCAGCACTTACATAACATTTAAGATAAAGTCTGTAGGAGAAAAGGGACTGCTTTACGTCTTCAGAATACAAATATCAAAGTTTCTATAAATAAAAAAAGGAACATGCATGTTAAAAATCATTGAGTTATGTTATTTTTATATTGTTGCTTGTGTAATTAACTTGGATGAACTTCAAAGAACAATTGTCGTTTAAAAATCCTTTTTTCCTATGTACAGCCAAATAATAACGACCAAAAGATGCATAGCAAAAAACAATTTAAAAAATCACTTCTGTTGCTTTCAAAAAGTAATTACGTACACAAAGAAAAAGAGAGATTGCAGGTTAATCACTGAATTTAATATTTTCATTTAGCTTAGATGGCTACAAGGGTCCAGAAGTATACTTAACTCCTCTTTCTACTAGGATTATAAAACTCATATAACAGTGGATTTTTACTCACATAATGCCAATATGAAAGTCTTGGATCTCTCTGCTGTAAAAATCTCTGTGGTATTTCAGTGTGGTACATCACACTGACTAATGGAAAGAACAATAAAGAAAACAGTACTTTGGTGACTCAGGACTTCCTTCTCATTGACTTTCAATAGCACACAGGCGTCTAAAAGTCTTACCAAGTCATACAGAAGGACATTGAATGTTGAAACGGAATTTAAACAGACTTCAAGCCCATACTTCTGTTCAAAAAGCCCCATTCAGCAGTCACTTGCCCCTAAAACTGCCTAAACTGACCAGTATCTCTTCCTTACCTGATCTGGCATTTCCATAGTTTCTTGCTTGATGTAGCCACACACCTGCCCTAATCTGACCAGCTGACTCTTACCTAAGCTTTGCAAAGATCTAGAAATTAGGTTAAGTGATGCTTAAGTCCTTCAGAGGACCTTTCTGGCACTTCTGCTCTAGGAAGCCCCCTCAAAATGTTGACCATGGTAGTCCTCCTCCCTTCTCCATGCATGACAGGATGCAGATGAAAAGACAGTGGTGTTGCTTGCTGTTCACATTGTACTGTCATAGTCAGAGCAGTTGTCCAAATAACAGGATACTCCTACAGGGATCTGGATGAGCACTGCTGAAAGCCTGTATTGGATCTTTTACATCTTTAAAGGATTGTTTGAAAACTTTACGCAGATGGGCCTATGACAAACTCTCTCTTTTTTTTTTTTCCTTTTCAAATCTCTAGTACAGCTTTTGATTTTTACAGCAAGTATATTAATAATGTTTTCCCCCCAAAGTCTACTGAATTGTTGAGCCCACACATTTCCCTAAGAAGAATATCTGTGCTCTTGGAGAAACTCTGTAAGCTATGTTTCCCCTTTCATGCACTCAAGCACTGGCTGTGCATAACAGCCTTGCATTTTCTTTTTATTTTTCAGTACAGTAACATTTTTATGTAGGAGGTAAGACAGATTTTTTTTTCCCTGTCAGGCAGCTGAGCTGCCTTTGGGAGTGAGCACGTCAGAGTACAACCCTCAGATGCCTTCTCTGGCTTGTAATGGCAAAAGAACAAAGAGAGGGTGCTACACCAGTGGCTTATGACCTGCCACCTATGGGCCCTTCAGGTCTTCCTGAACTCTTTCTAAAGGGTCAAAAACAGGAAATAGAGTAAATGAAACTTGTTATTTGGTGTCAATTCACAATTATGGAACCTATTCCTTCATCAAAAAAAGCTGAAAAATCATTTATTTACATCAATTACACCACTTCATTAATTTATACCAGCAAAGGACTTGATCCTGAACTTTGATTTTTAGTTTTTAAATGCTTGGTCTTTTTTACATTGTAGTAAGATAGAAACTGTTTGGGGATAAATATAGTTTCATTAACAGCACATCTAAACCCTACATTTAAGGACTCAAAACAGTATGTTAGCATGCTGAAACGCTACTTATTTGCTAAGACATAATTTTGAGCTTTTAAATGGAGGACTGGGAAGACCATCAACATCCTGCAACATGAAAAGACTGCTTCCCCCTGTATCTGGAATTGTGCCTAGGAGCATAACTTGCAGCTTTGCCTGTGTTATCACAAAGCATACACACAAATCTACAAAGATTCCATATCCTGAAATAAAGCTTAGCCGATAATATAGATGCTTCCCCTGCAAAAAATGAAAATTATGCTTGTGTTTTTCTCTTTGGGAAACATACATTTTCTCCTCATTATTTCATAGGAAGTTTACCATCATAGATTGCTAGGAGGATAATGAAAATATCGGGGTATATGAATTTGCTCAATTATTTCTGGATCTTGTATGATTTAGTTCTGTTCCCATATGTTTATGACTTTACATGGCTTGTGTTTAAATGAAGACTATGTATATGTGCGCTAATATGCTCTACCTGGGGAATTCCAGTACGGAAACTAATTATTTCTTCAAACTGATCTGACACCATGCACAATTGATACTGATGGGTGATGAGATTATAATTTTCTTGTGATTACACTGACTGTAAAAGTACTGTCATCTGTTAGCGAGTGAGGTTAGCCTGACATTACAACTGAGTGATGGTCATAAACACATCAGATTGTCATGGTATAATTACATTATTATCTGTTTATAATAAGAATCTATTGTATGGAAAGCTTGATAGAAATTGATTTGTCTTTTTAATGTGCTCCCATGCATATACAAGTAGTGGTTGTACTAACATGACTGCTTTTTCAAGCAGTTGTGGCAAAACCACCTCAGGGCTAGTCCATGTGGAAGCTGGATCTGACACAACATCAGAGCTGCTTTCTTCATGGCTTTGACTAGAAGGGAGAGCCTGTAGTAGTGGCGTGAGGGGCAAGGAGCAGAGTACTAATGATGCATTCTGTTATCGCCAAGAACAGCAGTAGATTTACTTATTTATTTTGCATTGGGGTTGGATAGCGACAAGGAAGAAGACACCCTGAAAAAAGACCTTCTGTGCATCTATCTTATCCTGATATAAGCTGCTTCTTCCTTTTCTGTCAGCAGTAGATCTGCTACTGTGTTGGCTCTCTGATGCACTTTTTTTTTTTTCTCAGACTTTGCTTAGTCTGGAAGGTGATAGTATTGCCTTTGGGTTATTTGCATATTTTGGACTTGAGGAGAAATCTCTGCCCTGTGGGAAAATGCAAGGGTAGAGGGTGAGGAAAAGAGCATCATAAAAATGCATAAGGAAGTATACTGGCTTCTGTGCGTTAGTCAAGGCCTACCTTGGAGCATTCTTAAAGAATTTAACATTATTACTATTATTACTAGGATTTCAAAGTCAAATATTCAAAGGTGGTTAATGCCAGGAGCATTTCAACCTTGCCATTTTGAGTATCTGAGTTGCAACAATCTTAATGTGGTCACATGCTTCTCTTACCCCTGCCAGACACCTGGCAAATTCAAAGTGCAGAATGTACAATGTTCACATCCATTACTTACTACTTGTTAATCTTATTGCTCGGTGTATGGTGCTTAACTTCATCTACTATTCATTCTTCTAACCCCACTACAAATATAAAACTATTTCTCCCGTAAGTTTTTCTGTAAATCTTCATTATCCTACCCAAGTGCTTGAATTAATTTTCATGAGTTTGAGAAAAGGGATATTTTTCCACTAATTCCATTTCCTAGATAGAAGACCTGGGACACCAAATAGCATCAATATTGGAATAGCTTCTGGCTTTCTTCTTTGCAATACTTCATTGCGAACTTCATGCTTTGAAAGCACAGTTCTAATAAACTTTACTCACAGTTGTGACTCTTCTGTGACTCAAACTCCACAGTCTCAAGATGAGTGCTTATAAGTAGAGTATATATTGATAACCAACTGTGGAGCTAAATTTCAATGACTAGTCTAACATCACAACCAAGATGTATTACATTTCACATTAGTGCATTGCTGTACAGTTACGTCTCTGCTTGCTTAAATACTGAGGTGAGCAGCTCTGCATTAGTGTTTCATTCCCACTTTGGTTAATAAGGAACTGTTTTGTTTAACCTCAGTGGAGCTTGATGTGAGCCAGCTGAAGTATCTGCACAGTACTGTATTGTGCTATGCAGATGTGTCCTGTGTCAGATGCAGCAGCAGAATCCAGCTCTGTGTGATGCCATTTAAATCCCTTGTTCATAGAAGTAGCTTCTGTCTTTGTGAAAGCCCTTGTCTTTATTCACTACACATATTCTAACCCCTGAAACAATGTAAGATCTGATAGACAACAGGTCCACCTGTATATTAAACATCCTGTGGGGAAAACTAGTGTAAAGTAAGGTGTTGGAAGATTTTACTTTCATGCGTTTGTGCAAGGTTCTTGATTTGAAAAGCTTGGGGGTAGTTTTGGTCGGGTCTATAGAGGACAATGAGCTCCCAGGAAATTCTGATACCACTTACCTGGTTTATTCTTTATTCTAATCCTCTTTTTATCAAAATCTACTTACTCTGTTGCTTAATGTGCCAACACCATCTTGCTCGCATCGCCTTCTTTCTGCACGCTGCTGTGATCCTGTCTCTTGCCCAGCAGCTGCCCCCCACTCCCTAACAGGCTAAAACAAATCCAAGAATGTTTCTCTAAAAGGATGCAAAATGTTAGACCTTTCCAATGCATTTAGAAATACAAGTTTCCCTACTTGAAAATTATTTTAACTGAAAGTACTGTACTTTTAAAATAATTGTAGCACAAGCATCAAGCTGTGTTTTGGATTTGTGGTTTGTTGTTGGGGGGGGGGGGGGGGGTGTCCCCCTCCAAGAAATTTATTTGATCCTATAAACCCATCTTTGGCAAGTCTGGTGCAGCTCAGGTCAGAACTCTGACAACTTATGGAGCCCTGGTAGGACAGTGCGCAGCCCCGGGGCTCAGCAGGGATCAGACTGGGACTCTGGATCACAACTCAGTTATTGCTTAGCATCAGAGAGGAAGTAAATTCTATCATTCATAGGATATCTTGCACCTCCCTTCTTAATTCATGTCAGCTCATGCTTCGCCTCCCTGTCTGGAAGCAAAAGTGATAGTCTGTCTGTTGCAGAAGCCCTTTGCTTCACATACAGAGAATCTGGCAGCCTCTGCTTGGAGGGGTTCAGGACATCAACAGAACATCATCCTTTGCTTCCTCATGAGGACTTGTGGCGTGGCTTGCAACTCAGTCACCGGCTTCTGTTTGCTTCAGCTCTGCTCTTAACCCACAGGTGTATACTTATGTTGGGTTCATTTGTTATGCTTGCTTTTTGCCTTAATCTTTGTTTAGTGGTCTTCAAGATATGCTTTTATCAGTTACTGCTGAAAAAAACAAAGTGTACGATATTTCCACATGCCTGCTGCAATGCTAAGATCTTAAAAGATCTCCAGCAAGCTAGTTGTGACCTTTATTTCTTAAATTCATGGTGAGTCTCTGTCAAAACATATATTTTCCATGACCCCTGCTCATCCCTGAAATGTTTGCAATATATCCTCTGTGCTGAAAGCTGATGTTAAATTAACTTGTCCATAACTCTGTCCATTGTCCTTCAGTAGTGCTCAGCTATTCTATAAATACACTGAACCAATCTGGATACGGCAAAAACAACATTATCCTTCTAAGAACATTTTCTTAAAACTGTATTTTCTGCCATTTATGGGAGAGGCATTATTTCTTATACAAAGAGAATCTTAACATATATGATGTGACTTTGTACTATTAAATGACCCAAACCTGCATTTACCTCACGAAGTGATAGTACGGAGAAATCAGTATTGAAGGTTCAAGGAAAAAGAAAATCTAGCTACGGGGTTTTCCTCCTCCTGCTCTTGCTTTAAACCAAACCATGGTTTGAATGTGTCTGCTCTGCACTCATATGGCTTTCAGAAGCTAGAAGTTTTGTTGCCGTAGGCTACGGATCAGTGGATGCACCAAACCCTGCCTGAGTAGCAGGGTAAGTTAGCCTATGCCATGGTAGCACAGGACGCTTCTGATTTTTGTCTCCTCTATCAGGTAGATTGCAAATGCACATCTATTGTGCTATTTCAGGCAGTGCTAGGAGGCTTATTCTCCAAAAAGTTTTTTCCTTTTTCTGGCTGTGATTTGAGAGGTTGTCATGATAGTTTTATGGCAGACCAGGTAAAGTGACTGGAGTCTTTTCTATGGCTATTTTTTTGAATAGTTGTAATGTTCTAATATTTTTCAATCTTTTGACTAGTGTGACAAAAAACTTTCTTCATTTCCATCTTCATTTCCTTTCAGTCTCTTAGCGATGTATCACTAGACGTAGCACTTTGTCTATTTTAATATATGACTAATCTTTTCAGACTCATTTCCATTGCTATCTGTGCACTACAATTGCTAACTGTTTTATACCATGGAATATAGTATGCAGCAGTCCATCAATCCTCTTTCTTCATCTAAAGGCAGAAAATATATAGTAATTGCTTAATAAATCTGCCATTGCTTTATCTCAGTCTCCAATTCCCCATTTGCATGTATAGTAGTTTTATCTTTAGGCTTGGCTGGTCATCTAACCAAAACAGGACGATAGCTAACTTTTATAGTACAGAAAGCAATAGGATTCCATGGTGAATTAATGTTTTTTTTTTTTTTAAATTAATAATGGGTACTAAATCTTGATGGAATTGTTAATGTCATGCATAGCTCCAACCCCTGCAGGACTTGTCTTGGGCACCTGGGATGGATAGTGTCCACACCATGTGCCTCAGGGATGTAACCCAAGGAAGTTTCCTGCATTTCAACACAAAGAATTCACCAACAAATTCAAGGCTGAATTCCAGCAAATCAACTTTTCCTACATTCTTCAGCAACCCTTCTTTGTCAAAAGGATTACCATATTTTTAATGTAGCATTAGTGGCATATTATTGGTACAGGGATTTCTTTTTGTTTTCCTGCTAAGCAATGACAGGTTCACCAGGTGTGCTCTTACTTTTCTGCTATAGTAGTAGAGATATATTAGCAGAGGATCTGAAAGCAGCTAAAACTACTAGTGATTCCAGTTATTTAAGTATTGACAAGAATTGTTTGCCTTCAAGAAATGTAAAAGTTCTAGCTAAGAAAAACAAAGGAAAAAACACAAAGGCTTTCAGCTTGCTTATTAATCGCACTTTTGTTTTACACATTATTCTGTGCTGCAACAAAGAAGCTTAAGAATACTCAATTACCTAGTTGAAGTTTAATTTTCTATGCATTGTTTGCCTCCTGAACTTGCTGTGTGAGTTGTGTGATAGGGAGGATTTGCAAGAAAGCATTTATTGCTGTTTTGCTTATCTGTGTTTCTTGTTTTTGAAATGGAGTTTCTGTTGAGCAGATCTTCAGAATTGATATTGAAAATTTTCAGCATTTAGGAAGCATGAGCTGGTGAAGAATCTCATCAGCAAAACAGGCTTTTGTGACCACACTTGACCAATCCTGCTCCTCAGGCTTAGGCAAGAATGTCAAAGTGAGTTTAAGCTCCCTGTCTTTTTCTTGAAGGAACCTCTGTAGCATGAGTCCTCAGATATGTAAAAGATCTTTAAAAATTGCAGTATAAAGCTGTTTTTTGGAAAACTGGCGTGATGCACTTTCCTATGTAGGATTAAATCTCATTTCTGATGACAATAAAACTTTTAAGGCTGTGCTTGATACCATGGACTAAACTGGGACTATGGACAATCACAAATCTTGGGAAGCTTCTCATCTCCTTAGACTATGTCCTTGCTAGAATAAATACATAGCAGCAGAAAAAAAACTTTAAAAAGCAAACTAGAAAACCCACCGAATCAAGACATTGATTGCTTGTGCTCCTGAGGGACTGTTAATAAATGAAAACCCATGGCTGATACTTAGTTATTTTGCTTAAGTAAATACCCAGAAACTATTAAAAGAAACCTGTGGAGGATTGCTATAGAACTGGCAAAATGTACTGCTGCTTGCTACTATTACAATCTACATCAAAATCCAAGAGTGATATAAAATCCCTCATTAATTTTGAATTGAGTGCCAAAGCAAGAGGAATAAGCAATTTTGAGAAAGTAAGCACAATGATATGACACAGCTACAGACTTATGCTTCAGGGAACTTATGAGAAGATTCTATTCCTAGGTACATAAGAGAATATACAGTGGAAGAATTACCGCTTTATCTTTTACATTTTCAAAATAATGATGAAAGTAAAAAACAGCTTTCCTAGTTAAGCGGAACAAACATTCCTTCATGGGATCTTGTAGTGTAATTGTTTTCAGACCAAAAAAATGGACCAAACAGCAAGTATGTGGCACCAGTCAGGCTTCCTGTGGTGTGAGGTCCAACACAGGCTGGATACAAGTTTTAATATTGACAAACAAGCACAGCAAGAGACAGTATTCTGTACAGAGCAAATACAGACTCCAAGGCTGTAGATCTTTAACAGTAGTTGCAAGAAGACTTAATCCAGACTCATGACAGAATTGCTGCTTGGAAGGTGGGATAGCCATGTCCAGCTAACTTACTGTCCTTTAGAAAACTAGATATGCAAACTACATCAAAGATCTTAGTGTAGTGAGATTGCTGTGTGTGTATCTCCCTTTTCTCCTCTCCTATTACAGAGGAACAGCCTCTTTCTTACTCTTCAGTTCGATTCTGATTTATCTAGGGACCTCAGATTCCTTTTTCACACTATTCATTTTTTAAAAATATTCTCATTTCTTTAATTGTTCTTGATTATTCAGTCTTACTTGATAAAATTGGTCTCTGCTGCCCTATTTCCGTTTAGCTTCAGCCTGGAAGAATTTTAGTTATCTCCTATTCCTTTTGTGCTCTCCATTGCTAGATTTCTTTTACGCTGTCTAATTTTGATCACGTTTCCTTAGAGTATTTTACATTATTTCAAAGTTACTTATATTAAAAGAAAATAGCTTTGTTTCTTGTGATAGTACTTACACTCCTGGGTGTTTAGATTGAATGACAGTGCTTTAGCTAAATGTTCCCTGATACCAAACTTACCTGCTTTACTTTTTCTCGCCTGGCGTACGAGTTGGATAGCCTTTTTCCACATTGCGTCATCAGCAAACCAAAAGGATCAATCCCGCTCCCTTTTAAAGCCAATGGTAGAAATTCTTCCGATTCACCTAGGAGGAGGATTTATGCTTCTTATAGCTGTCCCTAGAAGTATCTCCATGTTCCAAGGCTGCAGTTCTTCCCCCAACCAATACCTCCACGCTTTTCACAGGTTTCGTGAAACTTTTCCTGATGTTCTACAGATGTACAGCAGCATACATGATTCATCTAACAGGCAAAATGAACACCTAGATAACTTCCCCTTCTATCTTTCTTTACCATTATCAGTGACCCTCTTCCTGCACTGCTTTTTGCTTATCCATTTGATAAAATGTGCATTCTAGTATTTTTAGTTCCATGTGATGTTTGTTCTTCAGTCAATCTTTGATGTATTTGAGGGGGTAGGATATGTGGAGAAGTGTTTGTGTAATTACTTTTTTTAAGTAATCAGTGTTTTCTAAATGTCTTCATGGATGTAAAAAGGCAAGCCAGTCTCCTATCTGTGCAAGAGTTGCATACCAAGGCTTATATCTGTAGATAAAGCACAAGTGTCTTCACTAAATAAAATCTGAGGTCTGTTTTTAATGGCTATGCTTCTGGAGTAATGGCCACAATAAAAGCCTGAAACTGCTGTGAATAAAACAAATATAAAATTGAACCACTTTATTTTCTGTCCTGTAACAAAAAGCCATTTCTGGGAAGAAGAAACTTAAATTGTTTTGTGTCAGCAGTGTATGTGAAGTTGACTTCTGTGTTCAGGAAGGGGAAAAAAAACTAGGGGCATTAGTCAAAGGAATCAAGTAGTATTTTGCATTCTTTTTCTTTTCTACACGACATGTCTATGAACCACTTAATTCTGTATCAGTGTGGGTTTTTAAAATAAAACACCACATAACAGAAACAAAGCAATGAACCAACTTGAGATTTGAATCATAAATTAATTCAGATTTTTTACAGAAATTGCCACTGTATATACTTGAGAACAGAAGGTGGTGCAGAATGTATCTTCCTCTAGCTTGCTTTGACCAGCTACACAAGTGCAAAATGTAGAGTAGGGGCTCAACAGGGACAGAAAAACTGTGATTATAGTAAAGTGCTAAACTTGCACTGACTTCACAGAGCCAGGGTTTCACCTGAGGAGCCAGGACCCATTCTTCATTGTCCTGGAGCTGAGGGTGGGGAAACTAATATAAACTGTACTAAGATACTGCAAGTAATGACACATAGTGATCACAATAAATATTCAAGAAATTGGTTTACTCTGTAGGAAGGGAATGCAGCAGTGAATGGCCATTACATGTATGTGTAGACAAACGGCCTTTCGTAGTAACCATGTGGATACTATAGTAGTAAATAAATTCATATTCTGCATTTAAAAATAACTTGTTTCCACAGTGGCCTCAGACAGTAAATGATGTCTGTTGCTCCCCCCTTAGCTACCAACACTGTAATGCTGTAGTAAAAGGCCGCCAAATTTGTCAGGCATGATTTGCCCTTGGTGAAGCTGTGTGGCTATCCCTAATCACCTCCTTATTTTCCATGTGCCTTAGCGGGGATTCTAGGAGGATCTGCTCTGTGATCAAAGCCTGGACCACATAAAACAATGTAGATACATTACTGTGTTCAAATGTGTCAAGTCAAATATACTGTAGGCTGGGCAAGGAACAGAATAGGACAACTATCATGTTGGTTTTGAGCTATCTTGTAAAACTAATGTTAACATAAAATATTATATCCTATCATGATGCAGAATGCTTATAGATATAATGTTAATTATGGGCAAAAGTGTCCATCTGGAGCATCTCTGTTTTGTTTAGTCTAAATGTTTCCAGTTCAGACATATAGGAGTCTGGAAATCACTTTACCCTTGCCAGTGTATATAGTATCTGTTTCTGGGTTTTACTGCATTTCCTTTGCAGCTGTGATTTGTGGCCATTTGCATTTTTGCTGACAGGTACTAAGAATAAGTCAATATTTATAAAGTACTTCTTCTATGCCTTCCTTTTACTGGAGACTTCACCAATCGTAATGAGCTCCTTCAGAAACTGAAATACAATTTGGGTGCACATGCCAACAATAATTGTACTTGTCAAAAGAAACAGATAATATTATAACTACCCAAAATTTAATCACAAGAAATGTGATAATTCATATGAGGAATTGTGTTTTACGATTTCTTTCACTTCATAGGGTTCGGAGTAGATCAGGAAAAAAACTATTACACTGTTTAGGCAAAGTGTGCAGAATGGTATAGAAAGGCAATTTTAAAATTGCTTTTAAAATGTCTTGATGTTTGCTGCTGATGGAAATGTACCTGAGAATTCAACAATAAAAACACCACATGAGAAGCTGGGAAAAAATTATTGTCGTTAACTGTTGTATAATATACTTAATTTGATTTGGGTAGGAACTATTTTAAGATTTTTTTTTTTTCTGACAATGCTGCTGGGAGCAAGTATAATGCAGCATATAAAAGAACCTCTCAGCTGTGGAGGGTGAGTTTCAGTTCTGTCACTAGTGTAATTCTGGGATAATTCGTTAAATCCGATCTGTTCCATATTAATAGCCATGTAAGTATAGTCTGAATCTGGGCCAGATCTTGTATACTAAAATTCATCACAATTTTAAGTTCTGATTTAAAATAACAACAATCAAAATACTTTTTAGCAGTATCAGTTCATTGCTCTAAAAGCAAACAAAAAACCATGTCAGATCACCCAACCCTCCCCCCCCCCCCCCCCCCAAAAACCAACCCCAAACCAGTAAAAATCAGCGAATCAATGAGAAAGTTATTAACCCAAGATTTTTTTTCTTTCACATTTTTAATTGGCATTTTCATACCAACCAAGATGTGTTCTTGTGACGTTGCTTGGAGAAACTTATAAATTGTATGAAGCCAGACCTTTAGAGATAGACTTCAGATGTGTGAGCCTGGCTGGAGGGAAGCACAGAGAGGTTCTGTGCTTGGTTACTGTACAGAAAGCTGAGATGGAGTCCAGGCTAGGGTCAGGCACAGCGGCTTAGCTCTGAGCCTTAACTTGCATGCCAGCTCCTCCCAGTGAACATCTTTGTGATCCATTCTCTGGTGGTATCTTGATGCCTTGTGGTGTCTCTGTTTACTGGAGACATCTTGAATAGCAACAGTGAGTGGCTGACTTCTTGAGATATGCCTAAAAACTACATGTGGTGCAGGAAGAATATGTAAATATAAATTCATTACTCAGGGTTGTATCCAGCCTTTGCAAAAATACAGTCAGGATGAGGGCTTACACTCTGCTTTTTTTGGTTGGTTTTTTTTTGTTGTTGGTGGTGGTTTTTTTGTTTGTTTTTTTGCTTAATGTTCTGCAAAGCAATACTCTTATTATACGATCCAAATTAAATATAGGAGAAGAGTCCATAAATTGTTTGTCATAGTATTCCTCTTGGAAATACAAAGAAAATTAATACATAGTTTTGCCCAGGAATGATCTCCTTGAATTTGGTTAATGCATAAAAAGGGTAGCATACGTGGCCTGGAACTGAGAAGAGACTCTGCCTGCTTTGCTTTATACATACTGATTTCGGGATTTTACCCTGCAAAAAGGGGAAGCTTGCAATTCAACAGTCTCTTGAGGTTTTTATAACTGCAGTGTTCCCTGCCTAGAAATGGAGTTCTGCAGCAGAGAGAGGAAATGAGCAGCAACAGGAGGCTTTAAAGAAAACAGGCCGTGGCGAAGAAGAACAGGAAGTCTAAAATGAAGATGATGATAAATGCAGTTCAGAATAATGACTAGATACTTTTCATCAAGCCTGATAGAGATTTCTTTGCTCAGGAAGGAAATTCATCAACAGTGCGATGTAACAATCATGGCAGGAGTTTCTTTGTACTCAATAACTTTTAATGTGTAAAGGAAAAAAATAGCTTGTGGGTTAAGTCTTACCAAAGTCTGCTTATAAGCTCTTGGTTTTATTTAACACTATAAAAACACAGATAATGCAGAATGGGATCTTTTTTCTACTTTGATTTTTATTGTCTGATATGAAATGTGAGTGGTTATACATGAAAACAGTTCTGCTGACTGGTGCATTTAAATGTTAGCTTGACCATAGTAACCCACCCTGTTTTATATTTTAAGGACGCTTTTGTAAGAATAGAGTAAGCTTGCTCTTTGGAGAGGTCTCAAGCAGTATACAGTGACTTAAAGCTGATATGATAATACATCCCTAAAGAATCCAGCAAATAATTTTGAGGAAACCAGCTATTTATATTGAAATTTCATGTAGCAAGACCTCTGGAGATGTAATCCAAGAGTTTTAGAGCTCTGTAAAAGTACTAATCATCAGAAGAGTTTGACAGCTCTGTAATTTTGCTCTCTGTGGGTTCCTGTGGTGTATTAGTAAGGTGATTCAGAAAAAAAGTCAGCTACAGATTTAGGATGAAAAATATCTGGACTAAGAGAAAATAAATTTTAATAATTTTTTAAAAATTTATATTGAACCAGATATGCTACTGGATTTGAGGAGCATATACCTGGAGAACAGTATCCCCTGTACACTATAGGCAATCTGATCTATCACAAATACATTTAGTATTTGCCATATATTACTCTCTGTGTTCCTAAGAACTCCTTTTTGCTTAGTCTTTAAGATCCCATTTTGCAAAGAGATGTCCATATTGCTGTGATTTTTTTTTTATTATTATATTCAGCATTTGAGGTACCAGTAACTTTTGCTTTAAGTTTGGTGGTAACATGAAAATTATTTTTTCCTTCATCATTTTACGAGTATTAGTGACTCATGAAATGAAGGCAAGTGATGCATCTGATGCTGCCACACTGTTGGCAGTGTTCATCTGCCACCATGATGGGTGTAGATACTAAGGATGTAATAACAGTTTCTGAGAGAAAAAAAGTTGAGAATGGTATGTATGTGATTTCTGAATGCATTATTTGTTTCCTGAACTGTGCCTTATCCTTTGAAATGGTGGCACTTAATTCTAGCCAGATGCTACAGGAAATAAAGAGGGAGAAATGCACAGTGAAAGCACTTTGATTAGAATTGTCTCCTTCCCTACACAGGTGGGAGAAATGTTGCTGTCCTACCTGTTTCCCAGCTGGTTTGGGAGAGCAAATAAGAATTCATCAAACACTGCTAGAGCTTAGAGAGATATCAAAATAGATTTTTAAGCTACCTTGCCAGTTTGGAAATATATTCAGCTGGATCACTAGGAGACTAAATGAACTTGGGACATCGTCAGGAAATCCATTAAAATTTCCCCATCTACTACATAAAGCAACAGGGAGCAAGAGCAGCTCATTTAGAACCACGTCTTCCAAATTCAGCAATAAAAAGTGAAAGACCATCTTTTTCCATTCCTAATGCCTGCAGGAAATAGATAAGGGAGAGCTTCTTGTCTTCTCCAACCATTTATATTCCTTCCTCCTATTACCTTTTAGTTGCTTTAGTACTTCAGGATATTTTGTTGCATTAAACAGTAGGTCTTTCCACTGTATAACCTTCACAAGGGTTATGCAGTGTTTTCCAGCCTCTTTAGTAGGTGGACTGGATTAAACAAGAAGGGGTCTTTCTCTGGAGAATAACATATTGCTAAATAGGAGTGAATGATGTACGAAATGCTCTGCAAGGAATTGAAGTACGTAAGAGGAGTGTAGTGCTTGACATGAATGATTAGGGTATGGAAGATGGAGAAGTGAGGAGACTTGAAGTTATTTTTAAGTATGAGGGTCAATGGAGTTTCTTTAACTTATTTGACAAACAAAAATAGGTTATTTTTTTTTCCTCTCCATGGAATAAAGGTATTAAGCTCCTTCTTCAAAGTGAGGAAAAAAGCAAGATGAGTATTTTGAGCATGAAAGAGATGTATAAGTAAGGTCAATAGTTGGTGCGTGTGCGTATGCATGCAGATGAGGGAGACAGGGGTATACACTCATTTTTCCTCCAGAATTTGGGAGATAGTAGATATTAGTTAAAGACTTTGTAGCCTGCATATCTAATAGATAATCTTTCATGTCTTTAAATTACAAATGTTTAGAATAAAACTAGAGGTCCTTATACAATTTAGAAATTCAGAACAGAATCTAATCCAATGTAATCCGATCTAGTATGAGACTTTCACCTGTCCTTGAATGCCTAATCATCATTGATAAGAGAAGAATCTCTTAATCTATGTAATTCATTCATGTAGTAAATACCAAATCACTCTAAAAATAAATCAAAGAAGTAAAAATCATTTGGGTAAAATAACCACTTATCGGGTAAATGATTAAAAGTTTTAAAGTAAAATTTAAAATAATTGGAGAATGAAATAACAAACAAAACCCCTGAGGAAATGAGGGAAAAATCATATTTCAAGATTATGGTTCGTAACCTTTCCTTTTAGTGATGGAAAACTGCAAGCAAGATAAAGCAAATTTTATGGCAATTTCTGGGATAAATTCTTTGCAGATAATATAAACCTAGATGAAGGACAGCCATATACAATTTTAATTGACCAAATGCATCAGTGCCTTCTAAGTATTAAAAGGTAGAATAAGCTGGAATATACTTCAACAGAGTGACAGAAGAAGAGCACAAAATCACAATGCTGTCATGTTATGATGGTAAGTGGCTAGCAATGTCAGATACTGACTCTGAACAGGATCTTTTGAGTAGAGCTGTGAGAAGCTTTGGTATCATAACCATGTGAAACATTAATTATATTTGAATAGAAAAGCAGAGCTCTTAGTTTTGCACTGACCCGGGACAAGCAGGGGCAATGTCCTGGTGGCAAATACAGTGAGCTATTCCATTTCCAAAGGCCATTTGCTAATGGGATATAATCTAATGACATACACCCCTCTTCAGGACACAGGACAAGTTCGCCACCTACCCATTCAGCTATTTTGAGGGAAATAACCGTTTAACAAACTTCATGCTGTATTTTGATCCTATCTTACATGTATGATTAAAAAAAAAAGTAGATTGGTGCTTGGATAAGTATAGAAATATTTCAGAGTTCAAGTGTAAGTGTGGAACTACTAGAAATTCACCTTTGCAACTTTTGGCTTATTTTTCTTCCCCATGACTGTTATATGTTGCTCACAGTGACTCTACTTCAGCTATTTTCACTTTTAATGTAGAAGGAGGTGGTAACAGGCTATCTGAATATTTCAAAGACCTATTTTACTTAGTTCCCCTTATCTATATGAACAGTTACATCTTCAAAGAACTCAAACAGGAATGTGTTACCTGTCCATTCTGAACTCATCCTTAAACATGCTAGTTTTTTCAGTTTCCATTCCTTACCACAGCCATTGTCTCATTTCTAAGAAATTCTGTAAAATTGATGGAAAACTCATAGGTTTATGGATTTATTTGATTTGTCTCAACTGTCCAAAACCAGTGCAATTCTCTCCCTCATCTGCAATCTCTTTGCTCCACAGTAGTCCTGCTAAAGCAAATAAAAAAGTTGAAATGACTAAAATATTGTGAACAAATTCCACTTGGAAGATACCTTTTAGATCATCTGTTGGTCTGGATTTAATATCTCTGAAACTTCTCAAACCATTCTAATACAGTACCCTCTACTCTGTAAAGCGTATTTCTACGTTCAAACTGTGCTGCTTTGAAACTTTTGCTGTGGGCGAGTAAAAACTTTTTTCAGCATTACTCTCCCACAGCATGATGATTGTCTGAGAAAGGCATAAGTTAAAATTTAGAATTACATTTTCAGAATGAATTTCCTGTTCATCTTTCTTTTTTTTTTTCTCTAACAACTTGTCTTTTCAGCAGCTGATTAGTATTTATTGGGAATCAGATAATTCTCTGAAATGGCACCACTGCACTTCTGCCTTTAGCAAGGAATACATATGTATACCTCACTACCCTTCCATCCAGCCTGATATTTGGATGGGAATACACAAAGCCTTTTATTTTAAAAGCTACCAGTTGTTATTTGCTGCACACAAATTTCTTAGATGTTTCCAACAAAGGAAATCAGAAAATCAGGACTATCATTTTGACATTATTCTGACAGTGATCAGTGCTAAGGACCAGTGCCCCAGGGGATGGCATCATTGTAACTTCTGTGAGCTTGCAGGTATTTCAGGTACATCCGTATGTACATCCTTCTTGTTCTTCTCAGTTTCTTCTAGATTCACAGAAGAAAGGAAAAGGCTTCCTTCCGTATTGTCTGTGAGGCTAGTTAAGCCACAGGCTTCAGGCTATAAATTGGGTATTTTTCCTAATTATGGCATAGTCTAATGGGTAAACCGCTCATTTTTTTTCCCTTTAAATTATCTTTTCATTAAATGTATGGCACTTACTCAGGAAGCATTCAGTTATACGTGATGACTTCAAACTTCTTCCTCTTTTCTCTGATTCTCTTGCCACCTCTAGAAGCATTTAACAACAGTAAAAACTTCTGTATCTTGTCTCCAAATCATCCAAGAGCCCCTTATCTCCTTCTAACACGCACAATAGCAAGAAATGATCTGACTCACTTGGAGCAGAAGACTAAATAGGATTGTTGATGTCTTACGCACACTCTCTTCTGTGCAAAGGCTCAGTTAACACACATTAGTCATAGAAGCCAGCAGAGAAGAGAAAAAGACAGTTTTTCCACTGAGAGAGGAGGAAAAAAACAAACAGTCAAAGAGTCAGATCAGACACCAGAACAGGGAAATATCAGCAAATCACAGGAACAGTTCTTGGTGCTTGAAAGACCTGTGCTTTTGCTGATATGTCAGCTCTGCCTGTGGTTCCTGTAGTCATGCTTTCTTCTAGACATGCTCATCAGTGTTTAAAAAAAAAAAAAAGTGTTTCAATTGTTAAATAAATGAGGAATATGAATTCTCTTTTCAAACAGGGAAAGAACATAAAAAAAAAAGATAAAATGACAAAAAAAGTACACTAAGCAATAAAGTCTGTGAAACTAATGTCCCAGTCAAAAGGGCAGAACAACTGCATAAACCTAATGAGAATTATATTTTTTTTCCACTTTGAATTTTGGATTTTCACTTCCAGTCCTGATTCACTGGTGTATATGTAACATGAAATTCAGGGCAACTTTATTTATATCCAGCTATCTAATAAAGTTAGCGAAGAGTGAACAGAGACTTCAGATAAAATCTTTATGAATTTGATTTTAGAAATATCAGTGTCTTAAGAAGTTTTAAAGATACAGAATACATTAGCTTTCATAAGCGAGGCCACTGCTATAGCATTTTTATAGATAATTGTTATGTCAGGGAGGAACATTAAATGTTCAGCTGTATCTAATTGGCTATTCTTGAGCTTATGAATAGTCAATTAGAAGTTTAATTTCACCATATTAAATGTAGACCTTTTTGCTTCCTAAAAGTACCCCCCCCTTCAGTGTAACCTTCCATTGAAGATTTGTAAGAAAAAGATCTTTTACTGGCTTAAAACATAGATATTAACTGTGTATGGGTAAATTATGACTGTAGACCTTTATCATCAGTGCTGTGTATTAGATGCTGTTAAATCATGGGCTAAGAGAGGGATTTGCTAATTTCAGGCACTTAAAATGGAAAGCTAGGACCAGAATGAGAGAGAACAGTAGATGTGATTTATCTTTCAAATAGATCAGTTTAGCATGCATAGGTTCGCTGATTCAGTCGGAGTCACTTCTGCTTAGATATACAGTAGTGTATGGAAATTAGAATCATGAGTCAAATGTTGCCTTTTACACTCTTGGGAGAGTTTCCTATTTTTTAACTAAAGGGAATGAAAAGAAGTCATAAGTAGAGCAAGGCAAAGTAAAAAAAAAAAAAAAGTAAATATAAGACAAAATCATATTAAATACACTATGCACTATGATTTTCTTATGGCTGTGTTGTAAGAAAGGAACTAAAGCAAAGAAAAATAAGCTGTAAAAAAGGGGAAAGCAAATAAAGTCAGAATATCATAACTCATAAAGAGATGGTGCACATAGGCAGGTAACTGTCAGTATTGGGAAGTGCTACACGGTATCTCTTTTCAGTATTGTAGTTCCAAACATTGTGATAAACATCCCTTTATAGAACATCATTCCATAACTATTTATTAAACAAAACCTTTGGGATCAAATTGTTAGCTTAAATTCTATTATGAATGGAGAAAGATGGGACTATTTACCCTGCAAATCATAGTTCTTTCCCTAGCTGCATTCTAGTTCCCGGAAGGAACGTAAATTGCTTTGGATATAGCCTGCCTCCACGTCTTGAGTGGACCAATTCAGAGTGATTTACTGATCTAGCTGCTAGTTTGTTCTCTTTGGCTAAACTTAATGTTAGTTTGCCTTGGTGAAAAATTCCACATGTTTTCTCCTTCAGACTTTCAGGGACTATAACCCACTCACCAGCTATTCCAAGAACTATCTCAAAATGAGTTTTCCAGTTGGGCATCAGATAACAGTATTCATTGTTTGCCGTACGCAGCCTCTGCTCTGAAAAATCCATTTTGAGTTGAGCTAATGGCCATTCAGCTGCAGAAAGAAATATGGCATAGAGCAATGCTAGAATCGATTGGACCGTGGGATATCATCACAACCTGCATAACAATAAACCAAAATGTTCAACTAGCAGCAAGAATAAAAACCTGGCCTATATTCCCCACAATTTGGGGGAAAAAATCTGAGAGCATACGCTCTCACTATAAGACAACATGCTGAAGCTTTTTTTTTTTTAACTTTCTCAGAATATTGGGATTGTCTCCAAAGTGGTGCTATTTCTTTATACAGCTGTCACAGTTTTCACCTTAAGAGTTCATTTATACAGAAATATTTTTACTTCTCTTGGTGATTTGGTTTTGTTGTGCGGAAGGCTACGTCCTTTGATCTTGTGTACATTCTGAACGTTTCGTTAGGTACTTCAAATACTCAACGTGCGCTAAACTTTTCCAAGGACCCTACTGCAGAGGAAAAAAATATTGATTAAACTTCTGTTTACATCTTTTTGAATTCTGAATAATGCATTTCCTGCTTACTTTGGTGATTCTCTTGCACAAGTATTTTATAGATTCACTTTTGCTAACAAATCATATTTTAAGACTGGCAAAGTACTCAGTTTCTCATAACAGTTCTTGTGATTGCTTGGAGTCCTGTCAATTGGTCTTTGTGGTGGTGGTTGGTTTTTTTGTCATTTTAATTGGGTTTCTGTCATTTTAACAACTGAAACAAGTTTTAACTCTGGATTATGTCCTGCCTTCTGTTGATATAGGATCCTAAAATAATTTGCATTTTGGCTTTCACAACCTTTCATAAGTCCATTTTATTAAGTATACATTTGGAGTATGTGTATACATGGAGCATCAGAAGATATATATCTTATAAAAAAAAAAAGTGCAGGTGAAATTAAACATTTCACTTTGGAACTGACTCTAGTAGTTTTACAAATAGCTTCTACAGGAATGCAAAGTCATAGCCAGATATTACTGAAGTCAGTGGAAAAGACTGTCATCTAGAGTGTGATATGTTTTCTACAATTTTTTAAAAGGAAAAATACAATTTTGTTAACATTAAACTGTTTTTAGCAAAAAAAAAAAATCGTCTAAAAGATATTGAAAATTACAACTGTTTTGCTTTTCACAAGTGTACTGTTAAAAATTATAGGATTTACAAAGTATATTAAGTGCAGAAGGTTGCTTGACAACTTCAGCCTATTGCAAGATTACTGAAAAATTGCAAGACTTAAACAGCAGTATACAAAATAAATGTATTGTATGTAATTTAAAGAATCAGATGAACAAACTGTCTTGAATGAGCATCCTTTAACTGGCAATTAATCAGTTTCCAAATGATGTCCACTAAAGTCACAATGGAAACTCATAACCTGAATAGGAGAAATGACATGTACACAGTGGATAGAGAACTGAAACTCATGACCCAGTTTTACTTGGTCTACCTGTTCAGGAAGGGACGTGATGTTGCCCACTGCCAGCTCCTGCCTGTGCAAAACTTCAAATAAAAGGGCAGAGAAGGAAGTGAGATACTGGGGCTAATAGGAAAATGTAGCATAAAAGAAAAAATAATGGAATGTTCTATTACAATCAGGAGCTTTGCGCCAGAGTTAATATACATTTGGAGATTAACATGGTCTTTAGAAGTATTTTATAGGGGATTCTTAATTTTAAAACCTAGATTTTAAAGAAACTAAAGAAAAGAGTAAATAAAATATACCATTCTGATAGTTTGTACATGAATTATCCATCAATATATGTCCAGTAAGTGGAGAAATGTTGGATTCATCTTTTCAGTACTAAATAGAGTAATGAACTAGTCATTCCAGAAGAAATAATAATCACAAAAAGGCTATTGCCATGAAAGCATCCTTTAGTAATAATTATCTTATTCAGTCAGAAATTAAATAGCCTTAGTAATAGGATTTAAATTTAAATTACTGCTACTCTTGCCTATTAATTGTCTTTCAAAATATTGTATATTAATTCCATACCACTGTAATATCACCCTATATTAATTCTAATGAAACAACATCACGTGCTTTCATACCTCCCTCTTAATTACATGTATGTGTAAAATTGCTGAAGGAGAAAATACATATATGTGACTTTTGAAACTAACTGGATTTCGAGTGAAAAGGTGGTTGGTACCATGGAAATGAACTCTGCTGTATTTATAAAACTAACTGCTCACATAACATCCCACTAGAAGTGGAACAACAAAAAAAGCCCTGAAGAGTGTAACTGACCTATCAGTGTTCATGAAGTGCCCTTTAATCATACAACAGGTTGGATGAATGGTCAAACCATATAATTACATTTTTCAGCTTTTACCGTATGTTGTTTATCAATGTGTGAATAAGACACTATACACCTAGTTCTCAACCATAATTTAGACTTTTTTTTAGTTCTACCTGATGTGATAAAATTCTCTGTGAAACAGATATGCAAATACTAGATTAAAAAAGAGTAAGTGTTATGGTGTTATGAAAAAAATGAAGATGATTATAATGTGTATATTGTGAGATCCCACTGATTTTATGCTCAAAACTATATTTTAAGTCTATTTTTACTAGAAAATTTGAGCATCTTTTTAATAATATCCATATTTTGTTTGTACTTTATTGACTTCATACTGAGTTACAAGTTTGAAATATCTAAGTCCATACTTTGACTACAGGATAAGTTTGTATACTGCTTAATATAGAGTCACAACATGTTTTGAAATACGAAATACTGACATTGAAGGAGGAAATTTAACCAAACTAGGAAATCAAACTGGTTAACCATGTTTATACTAGCTTTAAGCCATTCCCAAACACCACACAGAAAAGCACAGATAATTAAAATTGTCATTAAATTTAAATAATAGTCACTGTAATGTAATGCTGTTTCAATCTCTCTTACCATTTGACTAAGTAAATTTTTTCCAGTTACAGTATGAAAAAGAAAGAATCAGAAGTCTTATTTCTGCTGACAACTTTCAGACTTCCCTTCTTCCAGCTCTTCCCTGCTGTCTCTTAAAGAAGATAACTTACATTGTCCTTGTCTTACAAGTGATTTCATCATCTCAAGCAATGACATGGATGGGACTGTCTACGAAAGGAAAGATCACTCCTTAATTGAATGGTAAAATTGGAATTCCTTCATCTTAAAATTAGAGTTTCTCAGAGGAAGGAAGAAGTAAGCAAGCCCATTTAAAGGAGGAGAGAATGATGAAAGATGAAATGATGAGTAATCCTTAAAAATAAAATAGTGAGGCCTTTCTCTAAGTTGACATCATTTTGCAAGGTATCTTTTTCCCCTTTTTTACAACCTTGTTGTTGGCACACTTTATTTGACAGTTAGGGGCAAGAAACTGCTGAAGGCCAAGTCTTTGGGTGCTAAAATTGATCTTACAGTAAGGCAAACAGAAAGAAGACTATAAATGCTCTTGCAGCAGATGAGTACTTCTGAGGATTTGCTGCTTTTCAGTTCTGCTAGGTCAAATCGGGGACCATCATTTAAACCTTAAGTTTTGATTAAAGGAAAGTTTTGGAGATCCGGTACTTTGGCACAAACACATTTTAATAATATTTCTGCTTAATTCATCGACTTTCATTTCAAGAAAACTGACTGAAATAAGGTCTTATTGCTCGCAAATTATTCTGCCCTGCATAGTTTTGTTGATGTTCAATTGCAGGGACCATTCATAAAGTTCAATCAACAAAGACTGTATTAGGTCTAATCTAAATCTACCCTCTTTCAGTTTAAAATGACTATCCCCTGTCCTATCACTACAATCCCTGATAAAGACATACTTTAAAAATAGTGTTGTGTTTGTAGAATCAGAGTCTATTTCCTAAACAATTTAGTGTCTTGAAAATGTTATATATGTGTCCAAAGGCAAAATTAGAAAACTTTATGCAGCAAAAATAAATTGCACGCTTTTACTAAATGTTTTGCATTTTGTGATTGGTTTGAAGGATGAGTTGTTTCTCGGGGACGATTTAAACTTTTAAAGTGTTTTATTGCAATCTTAGAAACTCTGTGAAGCACGCTATTCTTGAAGCAAAGAATGGGGCACAGGGGGAAGGACACGTTGCCTCTTTTTGCGCTTTACTACTGTCCAATGGCGCTTGGGAAAAGTGTGCCCTGATAATAAGGTCATGGAATAGTTGGGAGAGGTATGACTTTATCGAGTGTAATGAGAAGTGCAACAGGATAGTCTGTCATTTTCAGGCAGCAAACACAAATGCTGCAAAAATACCCACAAAACCTCCACATCTGTGGAAATGTTTACACTGGGCTGCCTAGGAAGTATATTTCAAAGCAGCAAAGCCATTAACCCAAGGCCAGACAAGAGTCATATCACTATCTCTGCCACTTAGAAAATAGCACTAAAGTTCAGACATAGTAAAAGGTTAAGCAGAAAGCTCGCACTCAACTTTTTTAAAATCTGAAATTTAATTATGACTACTTTTTATAAGCTTTGAATATTATTTTTATTGTGTTATGTTTGGTTTTTGTTAAAATGTTCTACTGTAGATCTCATAATATACTGCATCAGAGCCCTCATTTAAAATGGGCTTTTGTAGATCATTTTCTGTGTGTACTTGAGCCAACTACAGCAAACAATTACAATAACTTCTGGATTTTGATTCTGCTAGAACTGCACCACAATATAGGATGGATGCCTGGCACGCTAAGGCATTCTTTTAAGTCTCCCTCAGCCAAGCATATAAAATGAAAGGCTTTTGTAACTTCTTCTGTCTAGCTGTTGAAAGAACAGCTTGCCTTCAACTTTTGTTTTCCTGCTTTATATGTATTCTTTCCACTTAACATTTTCAAATTTTTTAAATGGTCTCATATTCCAGAATTGGGGAGCAGCAGACATATTCCATAAAGACAGTATTACTTTCAGAGAAATCTCCCAGTGATTCACGAGTACTCCCAAAGATACTTTGCACACACAAACAGCATTAGGGAATGACATGTTGAGGCTATCCATCAACACAGTTCTGATATCTCGGGATGTGTTATCTCTTGTTTTCTGCATTGTTCAGAATCACCTTTCTGTAAGATTCAGTGTCCCCATCTGCATAACTATCATCCCTGTTGTAAACCACTTGCACACTGACACATGTCAGCAGGGAGCTGCACGTTGCCTTTATACTTTCAAAGCAGCTCTCATATTTCAGTGTTTCCATGCTGAGAGCCTCAGATGAGGCAAGCTCACTACCTGGAAGTTTTGTGTGTACACAGTTAATTGTATTGTATCTATATATCATAATGCATAATGTTTTTCAGAAATTTAGAAACGCCACCTCACAGGGTGCGGAACTAGTTGGCAAGCATCTGATAGATCCTGAAACAATTGTCTGTTTTCATTACCTTCAAGTTTCTCATTTTCAAGGTAACACACAGTGTTTCAGTAGCTGAAATGCTGTAGAAACCGTGCACGTTGTTTCTAAAACAGAGATGGGAACAGTGTTAGCTGCACAGGATCTACCTTTGAGAGATGAGTGAGAGCAAAGGGCAGCCTTGGAGTACCAAGGCATTGGGAGACAAGGCTTAGATGATATGGAGTAAGATCATAATAAGAAAAGGAGCTACAACTCCTTGGATTTGAGCATCCTGAATTTTCTAAATCAAGTGTTTCTACTCTACAATGAGCTAGGTGAAGGTATGGGAGAAGGACATTTCTAATAAGAGAAATCAAATATAGCATCTAGATCAGAACGTGCTGTTGTTACCCTTTTCCTGGCAGAATTCCACAGTGTAGATATGGCTTTAAAAAGAGAATTTGTAGAACCTGGCGGATCTTTCCAGATTCCTATGTGGTTTTCCCTGGCTGAAGGACATAGGTTTTGACAGAGATAATAGCAACCTTGTATGTACTATGTTCTGTTGTACCGCATGTATGGTTTTTTTTTAAAAACAAAACTATTGACTTTTTACCACAAGATGCAGTTTAGTATAACATAGATGTCCCTCAGGCTGACAGGAGAGTATGAGACTTTTAAAAGTGTATCTCTGGACTGGGCTGTTTTCTCCAGGAAGCATTTCTCTTGATCTTACATCCTTTGCTATGTCAGAATTATGACCTGTACATTAATTTTCCTTTTGTTTTCCTGAAAGTGGATTTATGATGAACAATGAATTTGGTTTTCTTAAATCTTTTGCACAAAATATAGTCTGTAGGAAATAGTAGTAAAAAATGTTCAGCCATTTTTCATGAAATTTCCAGAAACATCAGTTTTCTCCATTAACAAGAGGTGACCTTCCCCTTGCCAAATAATGTGGTTTACTATGCACACATACACAGAACTATTAATTTGTGACAAGCTTTGAAAAATTGCCTGATTTCCTTGATATCCATGGAACAATTGCAGATACTTTTCAAGCACCCTAAGAAGATAAGCTGCTCATGGCACAGTACCTTAATTCCAGCTTCTGTTGTCTTCTAAGGAAGCCTGCATTTGCAAGGAAGGCTGTGGGACTTGCATGTCTAGCACAGTGTTCGTGCTATGCGATAACACTGCCCGCCTTCTCACTGCAGTGCTGTAGAAGGGAAATGACACAGTGAGAGGAAATACAAATGATTCTAAAGCCAAATCTACACAGATAACTTCTATGGACATTAAAATGCCAGTCTCTATAAGAATCGTAAGGGCGCATGGCTCTTACTGACATTCTTCCATTAGCTTCTCAAGAACAGCAGTCCTAAAACAGACGTGCAATCACACTGGGTTGACGGCAAAGCTTAGGATAACTGTAAAGGCGTGAGTTCTAGGACCTGCAAGCAAAGCTTCTGGGATCAAGAACTTTTGTAGGTATAACTAGTTGTAGAGTAAGGTCCAAACAGAAACGGTCCCATTGTCAAGTAATATCCATTTTATCTAAATAAATAATTTAAAAAGGGAAGAAAATATTTTAATTTAAAAATAAATAAGGAATGGAAAAACTGTTGCTAGGACGATGTGCAAATACAAGAATTGTAATAACTCAGCTTGCTTCTCTAAACCACATCTTGACTGATATTAAAAAAAAAAAGTAATTTTCAGTTATCACTAGGGGGCACTCCTCTCTTAAATACATTAAGAAAAAGGCACAAACAGTACATTCCTATAAATAGGTTTTCTCGGTGAGATGTTAAGAACATGGGTCTATTTAAAGAGTTTTCTATGTTTCTAGAAGTAAATGATAAAAGGTAAGAACATGTTGGTAATTAACCTTTTGTCATATTCTTTGAATTTGTGAATCTTTGGCTAAATTTAATTTAAATATGAGTTTTATAACACTGGTTTCTATTTTAAAAAGATGACTGTCTTGAGGAACTGGGATGTTTAATGTATTCTCCTTGATTTGTGTCAGTTCATGAAGATTATTATTAAATATCTTATTGCTGCTTAGAACTCAAAGGTACTCTCATAAGACTTAATCTTCATTGTCAGTTTGTAATCATTAATTTAACATTAGTTAATACTTTCCTATTCATTATCCACATGCTTTTGAAGAAATTTATAATTTAACACTCTTTGACTTAAAGGAACAAAAGATATAAGCTTTCCAAATGTTCAGTGTATATAATTGTTAACTCTTACCATTCTTCAGACCTTTAACCCAAGTGTGTATTTGATTCCCTGCAAGTACATTAGAACTGTACACAGGACAAAGCAACTTCATTTCCAGCTGCATAAAGCAGTTTTTAAGTGAGTAGATCTGAATAGGATCAGAGAAATGGATACGTGAAAAAAGAAGGGAAAGCTCTGCCATTCAGGGGGAAAAAAAAAAGAAAGAAAAAGAAAGAAAAAAGGGAGAAGTGGCACCATAAAACATGAAACAATATTATAGATCAAACCTCATAGATGTCAGTATTTACTTTTCAGTTCAGTTTGCTATAACCTCTTAAAAAACTTCACTCACAAATATAATAAAGGATTAGAACAAGGGGCACTTTAGTCAATATGTACACATGCTTTTTCAGGCTGGGAAAAAGACTGTGAACAAGTTATGAAAAGGACAGTTATAGTTTAAATACCAAGTTTATTGTTATGAGAAAAGCATTAATTGCATGCTCTATAACTGCCTGTCTTTTTATACTCTCTGTGTATGTGGTCTAGGATCATGGATAATCAGATTCAAACAAAAGTTCAAGTCTTTAACGATTAGTGCAAACTTCTGGCACATAACGTGACCTGGTATATATTGATCAATGCAGTCTATTCATTTAATGTTCTATGTGGAAGACATAATTTGCTTCTGTCGTTCTAATTCTATGAACCATTTTCAGAACAATTTCTGAGAGGAGGCATTAAGATGAAAATTTCTTGTGCACAAGTTCTATGACACTGTCTAAAAATTTCTGACATGTCCATCAAAATATTACCTACCACCATAGCTTCCATTTTGGTCTGAGGACTAATGTCTATCCAAAAATTGTGGAGCTAATTATCATACTACTCAGACAGTTACAGGCTGATGTCAAAAACCAGAAAGCTCCATGCCATTCACTCGCTGCTGGTGTTCAGGCTTCTCTTGGTGCATGATTCCCTCCCTCTTCCAGGAGTACCTTAGGTGAAAATGTAATTGTTTATTGTGAGTCTCTCTCAAAAAGAAAGGATTGAGCCACCCTAGCATTATGACTCTGATATGTGGTCAGCAATATAAAAGTTACGGAGTGATGAAGAATGGGGATGTTTTTCATCCTTGATTAGAAGGTCTTCTATCATGGGGCTAAAACTGTTCCTATTCGGTAACTCTGAATCTCTGAGAGAGACCCTGTTATTAGGAAAAGGTGATCGTTTAATAGGGTTCAGATAAATACGAGGCTGGATGCTATACAGTACTTTGGAAAAACTGGGACATTGATTTCTCAGAAATTGTGTGGATTTGTGTACTTTAATGAATGCAATGTAATCCCTCCTTCAAAGGTGTTGATAGTTTGGGGTTTGGATTCTCAAATATGCTGCCAATTATCATCTTCTATGTTCTTGACTCTCCCTTTTGCTATTGAGTGTATAAATCAGAGTGGCATGTGAAAATTAAATTCCTGTATAGAGTCCAGAGCTGTGCTTGTACAAACAAGTAAAAAATCCTGGAAGGACCAGTCTTCTTTCTTTCTTGTTTTTCAGTGGTAACTTATTTTTGGTATTTGGGGAAACTACAATGAGCATAAGAGGCTTCTTTGAAACACAAGCAGCCTCCTTGAGATGCATGCTGGACCTTGAAAGAAGTACTCTAGGTTATTGATTTTAATCTATAGTATAGGGAAGCTGTGTGTCTTGCACAATGTTTGAAGGTAAAAGGAAGTCTGATATCCTTGGTGTTTGTCTTGGTGACCCGAAGAAGAGGGGGGAAAAAAAACCCAACCTCCCCCCCAAAAAAACAACCCAGAGCACATAGTAATGAGAGATCAGAATTACTTGCTATTGTACTTTTATGGGTTGGAATGGTTAAGATGGGTGTGACGTATGTTAATATAATAAAAGGATAAGCCATAATAATTGATTATGGTGACATAGATAGAGAAAAATCACAATTTTTAAAATCTTTTAAAAGATTTGGAAGTACTGTGTTGTGTATTAACATACTATTAATTTTTTTCTAATAAACTGGGAAACTATTAGGCACCTAGTGTTTTAAGCTAATAAAACATCCAAACAGGGACTCCTTGAAGAGCTGCTCATTGAAGGTCAACTTATGGTCTAATATACAGCCTAGACACATGTGAAGAGAGAGAAAAGGAAGAAAGAAGTTTCATCGGTTGGGCCAATACCTTTCTGCATTTCTGTTGAGCTCTATAGGAGGCTCTAGAGGAACTGAGGTCTACTGGTGGGGTTCTATCTGCTGAATCTAGAATGTAGCTCAGTGGGTTACCATCAGCCTGATGCTAGCATCTTCACTGGTGCTTGTAGGGGCAACACAGAATACCAAAATACACTCTAGAAAAACATGTGATCCCCATTCAAGACTAGAAAACCTCAGTTAGAAATGTTTAAGCTGTCATCTGACAAATCTAGTCAAACCTAGCTGGATTAAAGCCTGGATGTGGAGGGGCAAACAACAGGCTGTGCAATGTCTTCCCCGCGCACACACACACCCCGCTTCCTGTATATGTACAGCTATTTGGTGTAGTGTGGATCTATGTTGGGAAGAAATTATTTGCTAAGAGCATGGAAAAACTGCCATCTCAGAGGGATTTAGATTTGAGATTGTATTTATGCTAATTCTCCCAGTGGTATCTTGTGCCCTTTGACCCAGATCATCCTAGGAAAACCATCATTATGTGAAGGGCATGTAAGTTTCGAATAGATTTATAAACTGCTTTCCAAACTCCTCACTGTGTGAAAAATTTCATTCCTTTCACATATTCTTCCATGTTAAATATAGATGAAAAGTCAATATCCTAAAACTTTGTGTAGAATCCAAACTTTAAAAATAGCTTTTTCTTTTAATTTCAGTGTTTTGATTGCTCTGAATTGAAACGTTAATTTTAATTTAACCTAATCTGAATATTCAGAATTTGAGTGTGCCAAATTGCATCAACTGATGTCTCTAAATTACTTCTTTATTGCCTAAAAGCTTTGCGTTCCTGTTCTTGCCTATGGTCTACTTAAGAAGCCAGATGGTTAGAAATTTCCAGGTCTCTGACCAGGCTCTGTGGCAAAACTGTACCTTCTACATTTCATCATGGTCTCCTTTGAGGTTTAGACACACATCTGTCCCAGAGACACTGGGTCTCTGAGGAACTTAGTCTTTGAAATACAGCAACTACAAATTGCAGCCAATTAATTCTGACCGACCTGGAAACTTACTGTTCAGTTACTTTTGGACAAAATGAAATCTTTCAATTTGGTTGAATAAAGCGATTAATTTTGCTATGTGAAAATGCCCACTGTATAAGCAGAATTAGGATCCCACAGGAAAAAAATTATTTTGCACAAACAGATTTTAAATTTTTAATGGATTCTCTGTTAACTGGAGTACCATGGGACTGGAACTGGAGTTCCTTTCCTCAGTGCCTTAAGTGTATTTTCTGTCTCTTTTTTTTCTTTCTTCAGAACCTTGTTTCTGATTTTCAATGTATCAAAGGTGCTGAAAAAATTAAAATAGCAAGAAGAATGATCGTATAGAAAAATTTAGTTCCTAGATGTCCTGATTAAGACAAGCTGCCAATTGTGAAACACTGCTGCCAATTCAAAATGACCATCTCAGTATAAAGAGATTTGGCTGGACAAATAATTTATAAATTTGTACCAATCTACTCCCAATAGCTTCAACAACTCAATAATCTGGAAGGCCAACTGTACTCTACAGCACTGTTGTTTTTTGTTGTGGTGTTCTTGTTCCACATCAATTTTCCACTTCAGAAATAGACCACATATGTGATTACTTATTAAGTTAAAAATACTGCCAAAGCAGGCAACTGAAGAAAGTGAGAGCATGAGGGAGAGAAGCAAAAGATGGAAAGGAATTATTATATTCCGAAAAATCATAGAAAAGGAAATGAATTGGAAGGAAGTGGTTTTGAAAGACAGCAAGTGACAGAAAGATGAAAAAGGTATAGGTGGTTTTAAGAAATGCAATTTCTGTAAACAGGGTCTGTGAAGCATGTGTCATTGAAAGGTTCTGTCCTGCAGCAAATTTCATATTTTCATATTTCAAAATTGGATATTCAAAATGTGCAGAGCCTCTCCTGAGTTATAGCCTAAAAATCCTACCTTATTTTTTGCAAGATTTATGATGAATTTAATTTACTTTTAAATTACAAAGAAAGTTTAATGATTACAGCTCAAGTTTATATATAAAAAAAAAGAGAGCATTTCAAAGATCTAGACTAGGTTATTTATAAAGAAATTGTACGTAACTGTGTAGCCTCCTCTTGCCTCTAAATTATTTGGTAACAAGGTAAGACATACAGCATGTGTAATAGTGCCTACAGGCCCAAAACAGATTAATTTAATGGTCACAAATGTGTAGTCTTGTCAAATTATGTATTAGATTAGCAATGGATTTGGCTCCAACAGAAGATGTGGTTTTGAAGAAGAAAAATATGCCAGTAAAGTAAAGCCATGCAATTCTGAAATGTCTTACGTAGGTACAGAAACAGAGCCAAAGAATAGATGTGGTTTGTGATCTGACTGTAAAAGTGAGTAAGACTCCTCTTCTCCTGTTGTAATACAGATTCCCTTAATGCTTACACTTTGCTCCAAAATCTAACCAAACAATCTCGTCATTTGCTTTTTAATTATGGTTGTATCGATAAATCTTCATACTTGATTTCCCACGACTTCCATAGCAAAACTCTCTTGTATATGTGTAGTCCTCCAGATTTACATCAAGGTAAAGAGTTATTTTAGGTAGATGATGCATGGTGGGTTCAACCAAACTCTCAAAATTGTATCACTGTGGCTAGCTAATTCCATAGGTTAATTCATCAGCCTACAGTTAATCAATAAAGTATTGCAGTCAACCTGTCATCACTATAAGACACAGGATACCCTTTGTCCAGTTGCTGACAGAAGAAAGGGGCAAAATGGTTCTTATGTTTGATCAGCTTAGCTTTTGCTTTTGTGAAGATTTTGGTTCCTTTAAATAGTTATGCTATCTGAATTTGGAAAGATTTCCATCTTTTAGAACCATGAGATCAGATCAGAAATTAGTAACTATTAGTACTTTGCAGTTACCCATCTTTGCTTTCCAAAACCATATGCCTAGTTTCTTTTATTTCTCACATAAAATATTTTGATAAAGAGTAACTTTTTTTTCATAAATTACACTTATGGCAATGAATACATTTGAAGTGTGTAATAATATGCATTATATTCAGAAGACATAGCTTGATAGATAGCAGTGTCCGACATATAATAACCAAATATGTTGTATCGTATCCAGTGCTTTGGATTTCATGCATAAAACATTTTGCAGGAAAGCATTAATTTCTCAACAAATGGTATTTCAAAGAAGCCTAAAATATGAACTGATATAAAGCAGAGTATCTATGTATTTGATAAATTTGATTAAAAATTGGTTTAATTATTTATAATTAAGTAGACTGCCAGACATTGATTAGTATTTTTGTAAAATAGAAAAAACTAAACTCAGTTTTGCACCAAAAAATCAAGCAGAGCCATGTAGAATGTTGAAAAAATGAAAAATGCCTTAATGTTAGAATTTTATTTGTCATTAAATAATTTTCTTGATTGCCACATTATGTATAGCTTAGAGCTATTGTTAAGAGAGGCATTCAAGAATTTCAAGAACCCTGTCTCTTAAAAATAAGATGTAAAAGCAGACAATGGCTTGTGGTCAGGGAGAGTAAATATTAGAAAGGAGATTAATTAGCATGCCAAAAGAACTTTACTAAGATGAGGAGGCTACAATGGGGCTGAAAATCTCCAGCTGTGCAGAACTATCAAGAAGGAGGAAAAAGTGGTAAATGAAGAATCAGAAAGGACCCCTACCTGTTTAATCAACCGCAATGATTAGAATAATTCATGGATTTTTCAAACCGTATGATGAAGAGACATTTCTTAAGAAATGCTGGTTATCTCCATAGTAAGGAAAAACATGAGAGCTTGTTTCAGAGACAAAATGAAAAAAAACCCCCACATATCTGCAGATATGTAACATGCATTTTTCTTCATGTTATTTTCATTCTTCTTCAAAAGAATGAAGACCTAACCTGCATAGTAACTGTGTGGGTCGAGATTTGTAAAAAAACAGTTTCATTACATACTTCATCCTCTAGCTTTATCTGCACTAGAAGCACTTGCTTAGATAAGTTATACAAGTGGATTTGCAAAATGATTCTTATAATTTATTTCAGACCTGAAAATCCACAACAAAATAAGGTCACCCAGCAACAATATACTTTTCACATCATAGTATCAGCCACAGTACCTTTTGTTGAATGTAACTCAAATTGCATCTCTGTACTTCTGACCAATAAATTTGGGCTAACAGGAAACTTTCAGTGGGTAAAAGTAACAGAAGTAGCTAATTCTCTTTGCTTATCCTTATTTGTCATTTTTGTCTGAGGATGAAAAACATGTGTGGAAGACCTTCTCCAGTCATATACTTTGGAAAACAAACTACAGGGGGTATGAATTAGAGAACTGCTGACCTACTCCTTAAACTTCTAGGTTACTTAATTATAGAAAACTGTAAAGTAAACAGTTTTTCTCCTTTTGGGACCTAAATGAATAAAATCACACAACTGAACAAAGCCATCATATAGCTCGTAATATGTACACTCCTAATGACAAAGTTCACTAAAGCCAAAAATATGAATTTCCAAAGTGTGTCTTGAATGCTAAGGAACAGAATAGAATCAAGGGAATACAGTGGCAGCTGAGTCCACTCTGCTTATAAGGGAACCTGAACTCGTAAATGTTCTCAATAATAAGAAAGAAATTTAGAGAAGTCAAAGCTCACAAAGGGTACCTATGTCCTACCCAACTTCTGAATTGCTTCTGTTGAGAGCTCTACTGGCTGACTGGCATTTTTTGATTCTTTAATGTAAAGTCTGAAAACCCAACCTCAGTTATGGAAGCTGAGTACTTCTGAAGAAGGCACAAATAATATAGCTAGAGACGCCTAAACTAGGAGTTATTTTTTCAATGAGATTGTGAATAACACATGAAAGTTTTAACAGGCATTGCTTTAACATGACTTCAGTTAAAAGATCCATCCATCTTATGATGTTATGACTGTTTTGTTCACAGAATATCTACTGCATAAAATGTTTGTTTTGAAAGGGTATGTCTGGGACTAGGGCGCAGGGAGACATTTGCCTTTTTCTGGAAGCTGTGATGTGTGCTACGTGAAACTCTGGGGTAGGAAAAGCTGAATTTTTAGGGAACTACTGGGAAGAGTCAAATGAGAAGACTTGTCAGTTTATAATGAATAAACTGCATCTAAAATATTTGACACGCAGATGTAGAAGATCGTCCTTGGCATCGAGACACTGCATATTATTGTGTTCCAAATTTTAATATAAAGTTTAAATTGTTCACTGGATATGAAGAGACCTTCAAATTTTTGAAAATTAGGAAATACAAAATTTCATTGCATGCTTTCTGAGAGATATAACCTTAACTTTGACAATGAAAACAACTGAAAATATTCAGCAGTCAAAGTGAAAAAGGAAGACTTTGTATCTGGACAAGGTATTTTTCTTGAATAGGCTAGGTCAAACATGAGCTGCTGAGGCTGGCGTGGAAGTTAAAGTTCTCCAGCTTTTATTACATGAAAAGCCAGATCCTTCTGTGTTTAAAAGCTTTGGATGAAGATGAACTCAAAGCCCATGAAATTCTCCTATTTTTGAAGGCTCGAGTTCCAGGATTTACCTTTGTGAACTCCAGTTGCCTCTGATGTGGTTGTTTGGGCTATATAGAATGGCAGAAAGATTAGATGAGATGTCACACAGAGATGTCACGCCAGTAAGATGTTATCTTTTTCAGTTCTAACCTTGTAAGGACTTTGCTCAGACCTGTCTTGAGATGGTGTTCTGCCCCCAATCTTGGACAAACCCATTAATCAATGCCTTATTCTGAAGGGTATATAAGCTGTCAATAAGCACAGATGGATAGGTGGCTAATGCTGATCACCTCAGCTCCTGTGCTCTCCTGATCTTTGTTTGTGGTTTCTGGCTTTTTGACTGTAGTTGTGTCACAGATGTTTAGCAATCTAATCATATTCATGAAGAATGAGAACTGTGAGCACCTTGGAGCATTTGACCCACAGGAAAAATATTAAGGATTAAATTACAATAATTGCAGAAGAATAGGGAAAGTCATAGAAAACCAAATATACTAAATCTTGAAGTCTGCAGTGGCCTCAAGTAGAAGATGAAAGTCAAGGAAGATTATGAGAGACGAATATTTCAAAGCAGTTCAAGACACAAGCACCAAAAGCCAAGGCGAAGCTGAGATGCAGCTAGCAAAAGACATCAAGGTTAATGAGAAATTATGAACATAGTACATATTAGTATAAAAAGTGTAAAAGAAAGGGAAGTGCCCCATTGTGGAGGAATAATGTAGCAAGCAGGCAAATGGAAGAAACAATCAGTTAAAACCTATGTACCAAACGTCAATGGCATTTAGGTGGTTAGCTCAGCTATCACAGCAACGACAAGAAAAAAAGAAAGGTCTTAGATAAGACTTCGTCTGTAGCAACTCTAACAACTCCATTTCATAATTTTTGTAAAAAATGTGATATTTTAATCATCTTATGAACTTTGCCCATGAATATTTACAAAACTGTTTGAAAGGATTTCAGAATTGTTAGCAGTTGCTTTTGAGAAACTGTAGAGAACAAGTGGGGTACCAGATGACTGTAAAAAAGCAAATTAAAAGTTTTTTTTAAAAAAAGGGACCTTCAAAAGAGTGGATTGAAAAAGGGTCAGAAAATGACACTCCTGTTGTCCTACTCTTAATTTCTAGAAAATACAGGGACAGGTAATTCAGTATGTTATTTCTAAGTGTCTGGAAGATACCAAAAAGATGCATAGCAGTCAGCATGTATTTGACACAACAAATCATATCAAGCCAAAATAATATCTGTTTATACTCTGTTCAACAGTGGGAAGGCATAAACAAGGTATTCTAGTGTTCTAGGCACTGACGATGAAAAAACAGGTAGTCCTATTTGAAAGATTCAACAGGATAATAGAGAAAGAGATCATAAGTCTCAAACCCATGGTATAAGATTAAAAGAACAGGGTAAAAATATGGTAATAAACATATCACAGGGAGGAAATAAGGAATGGGGTTAGAACAGTTTACAATACAAGAAGAGTGCTGAACAAAGGAAGATAGTAACGTGTTCTTCGTGCTTTTGGTGAATAGGATTCACCGTAAGAACCTATACACTTAAATCGCAACAAGAAAAACTTGTTTTAAGTATCAGAAAGCTCTTCTGAAGTTAGGCTAGTAAAAGGCACTGACATAGATTAGTGTGGAGTTTCAATCACTGACAGAGGCTCCACCAACGGTGGCACTGTGGTCTAAAAATAGATTTAGATCGACATCTGCCAGGAGTGACAAGGTATATCTGGTTTTGCTTGTGGGCAATGGGATAGCTAGAAGTTCCCTTGGGATTCCCTTCAGCATAACTTCTAAAAATTATGTTAACTGCAAGGACTGTGTTGTTATATTTGAATAAACTTAAGTCTATGCTCTAGTGCGTTAAATTAACACATTCTTCATTTGCAGGAAGCATGTAAAGCACTTTTGAGACATAGTGTTCAGGGCATAAATTTCTTTGTATTTCCTAATAACTTCTCAGCATGTCACTTCTGTTTCGTCGTTAACCTATACCTTCAAACTCTTCTTCCAATATATCTCTTGGTGCATCTATTACATAATTCCAACACCCTTTCATGTAACAGATGTGTATACAAAATACATATTTACATATATATTCCCCCTTTTTTTCACCACTCCATCCTTTTCCTTATGCAAATCCATATTGTTTATGACAATCTTGCCATCTTATACAGGTATATTACGAGCTACACCATCTTCTTTGCTATCTCCCTGTAGGCTCCATCAGCTACTCAGAGGTAAAGTAACCTGAATAGCTATGATTTTAAACTAGTAAGTCTTAATATTTGAAAAATCTATATTACAGAAAACTTGGAAAACATGTAATATTTTGAAATTGGGAAGAGAGATAGCTTTTTATTAATAACAGCAATGTTTCTTAACTGCACAGTGATGAAAAGAGCTATCAGTCAGTTTCTAAACTCTCAATTTAAAATTATGTACCTGTTACCATTAGTATTACTCTCTTAACACTACTGTGGTACTGGATTCCCTGTCACATCTTAAATATGCTATTGCTAGGCACATCAGTATGTAACAATACAGATATATTTTCCGTGAGAAATGCATGTGCCTTTAAAATAAAGGAAAGAATAATTCTCAAGATACATAAATTTAATCTTTGAATAGCAGTGAAACTATTGAGGGAAAAAAGAAAACTTCTTAGTTTTGTATCTTCAAAATGCCATTTCAATCAAGTATCATTTTTTGTGTGCTTGAAAAAATGGAATTACCAACTTGTGTAAAGTCCTTGATCAGAATGAGGCTCTTAAACCAATTATGTGGAGATCAGAGTGCTTCAAATTATAAGGAATACGTTTAGAATTATTAAAGGCTTCAAATAGCTTGGTGCAGCCAAAATTACATATAATTGATCATTTAGTATGTGTTGTCAGTAGAAACTGCAGTCATAGGTGTAGAAGATCACTTTTTAGAGAAATCACAGTGAAACTTTTGTAAAACCCAAACCATACCCGAGCTCCCTTTTGTAAGGATTTTTACAGAATGCAAATCCCAGCTGCTTCTGTTCCTCTTCTCTAAGTATGGAAAGATGCAACGTAAGTTGAAAGTACTGAATAACATTATCTGGATGAAAATGTGAAACACAGATGAAGCAAACCCAAAATAGATTACCCGGATTGCTAAGGTAAGTGAAACCACAAATTTGAGGATTGGGATGCTTTTGAAAAAGTTTAAAGAAGTGATTCTTTAAAAAAAAAAAAAAATCATTAGCTTTATAGAGAAATTTCTTCTTTGCCAAAGGGCAAAGTGATTTGTAGGAAATTAACATTAAGACTGACAAATACAAACTGGATTGTCAGAGAATGATTGTATAAGGGACTGACTCTATAACCCGCCCTGAGAGTAACATGACTGTTTTATTGATTCTTACTTAGCCTCTGTGCAGTCCCTCTATCCCTTTGCTTTGAATGTTATGATTCATTTATTACAGAATATAATATCATTCTGGATAGGTAGCATTTTCAGAGTCAGGCACATAAATCCTAATCTGGCAATCATCCTCTATATCTGTCAGACTGGTGACAAGATTCTCATTGATTCTAGCGATGCAGGTTTAGGAACAAAATGGTACGTATTATGTAGTGTAAGATGCAGGTTAGCAGATTTAATTCATACTTTACTACCTGTCTGTAGTTACAGTTTATGACCAAACTCAAAACTTGCTAAAATCAGTCACAAATTCATATTCACTTCTCTTTTTGCATGAAGTGGCATTTTTATGCTTATCAGATCTGAGAATCTCTTGATGGACTTGGCCCTAGTTTCAAGTCTGAAAGTAACTCTCAGTTTTTACCACGGAAAATACTTTCAGATATTAGCAGTGTTGTGCGCTCTTAACATACTTAGCAACCTTGTGGTGGGTTAGCCCTGGCTAACCACCAAACTTCCACCTGCTTGCAGCCCCCCCACCAGTAAGACAGGAGGAGAAAATAGGAAGAACGGGAATGAGAAAGCTCATGGCTTAAGATAAAAGCAGGGATATTGCTTACTAATTACTGTTGCAGACAAAACAGACTCGACTTGGAAAAGACCAATTTATTTCCATTTATAATAAAATTGTAATTGCTAATTTGGGTAGTGGGAAAAAGGAAGACACACATTAAAACAACACGTTTTCTCCCCCCTTTCCCAGGGTGAACTTCATTCCAGACTCCTCTCCCTGACCCGCACAGGGGGAACTGAGGGGGTCTACAATCAGGATGTAACGGTTTCTCTTCATCATTCCTTCCTTCTCATGCTTTTCCTCTGCTCTGGGATGGCTTCTTCATGGGCTGCAGTCCTTCAGGAGAATGCGCTCCAATGTGGGCTCACCACAGTTCCTTTGGGTATATCCCTTTGCTCTGTTGTGTGTCTTCCAGAGGCTGCAGTGCTCTGCCATGGAGCATCTCCTCCTCCTCCTCCTCTCTCTCTGACCTTGGTGTTCCTTCTTGTTTCTTACATTTTCTTCTCACCTCCTCTCGCCACACAGGATTTTCTGCCCTTTCTTAGCTTACGCTTTCACAGAGGCACCACCAGCTTTGCTGATGGGCTCAGCTCTGCCCTGCAGTGCCTCCATGGTGGAGTTGGCAGGAACCAGATGTCCCCAACACGGGACAGCCCCATACCTCTTCCCACAGAGGCCACCCCTGCAGTCCCTGTCCCCCTCCCGCTACCAAAACCTTGTGACGTGCAGCCAATACAGACCTAAAAAGCAGAGTGTTACTCAAGTCTAGGGAATAAAGCTAATGTTACAAAATTAGATGAATTAGGTCAATGGGACGTCAGTTGGAATTTGAAATTAAATATGGAGTCAGCTATGCTGGAAAGGTAATTGAACTATTTATGCACCTTGCTCATTTCTAAATTAAATTTAACTAATTTGGGAAAGAAACCGGATGTCACTGAAGGCTTTGAGTTAACATACAGCTGCAGTTTAAAAGGCAAAAATCCAGAATGAGGGGGAGGAGCGCAGGATTATTGCAAAAGGGAGTAACGCGGGGGGCATTACAGTGCCCGCACGTATCTAGATCAGCATCCAGAGGCGATGTGAGCGCTCGCGTGTCTCCTTTCCCCTGAGGTACAGGAAGTCTTATCTTGGAATTACCGGGAGTTTTTAAAGACTGTATCCGCCTCAGGACTGTCGCCGCCGGGGTACGAGGTGCCAGCACAGCGCTAGAAAAGTTCCAGCGGCCTCCACCCCCACCTGGAGGTGCCGGCGGCACAGCGCGGGACCACGAGGGGCGCGCCGCCGGCGGCCCGCCCGCTCCCGCAGCCGTTCCCGGAGGAGGCGGGAGATCCGAGGGCCAGCCCCGGCGCTGCCCCGCTGCGCTCACCTTAGGACCGGGGGGAAGGGGGGGTCCGCAGCCGACACCCCCTCGGGTCCGCCCGCAGACCGTTAGCCCCGGCGCGGCGTCGCAGCCGGCGGCGCGCGGGGCGGGGCGGGGCGGGGCGGGGCGAGGGGCAGGCGGAGCGCGCGGCGCGGCACGGCGCGCGGGGCGGCGGGCGGCAGACGGCGGCGCGTGCGGGGAGGGAGCGGGCCGCCTGTTCCGGGCCCCGGCGAGGAGCGCTGTTGCGGGGCTGGCAGCAAGGTGAGGGGCTTCCCCGCCGCCTTCCGCGCCCCTTGCCCCTTTCGGGCGGTTGTGTCGGTCCCCCCCGCCGGCAGCTCCCCGGCCGGGGTCGGGCTGCGGTGTGGGTAACCCCCATCCTCGTGTCTCCTCTCGCACAGATGCTCAAGGTAGCAGCCTTGGTGTGCCTGTGCGCGGCAGCCTGGTGCAGCCCGGCGCTGGCGGCGGCGGCCGGGGGCAGACCGGACAGCGGCAATTTTCTGGACGATAAACAATGGCTCACGACCATCTCCCAGTACGACAAGGAGGTCGGGCAGTGGAACAAATTCCGAGACGTAAGTTCTACCCTTCCACCCTGCCAGCCGGCAGCCGCGCCCGGCCCGCCGCTTCCCGGCGGCCGACGGGCTGGCACCGTTGGCCGAGGGCATCCCTTAGGTAGCCGGGGCTGGGGTTGCAGCCCCTCAACTTACCCCCTCCTCCTCGAATTCTAATTTTTGTTTTAATTCCCGACGGCGCCTCGGCGGGAGGAGGGAGGTCCCGCCGGGCAGTTGCCGGTGCGGTGCCGCCGCTGAGCGGCGAGGACCGCCCGGTGTGCCCCGGGCCGTGCCGGGCGCCCGGGCCGCGGGAGCAGGTTCCCGCCCTGCGGGTCGCCAGCCGTTAAAAGGTGGCGGTGGTCGCTGGGGGAGTTGCGTTTGTCCTTCCTCCTCTTCGTTTCCCGCTCCGCAGCGGGAGCGGGGGCTGCGGGAAGGGCTGCGGCCCTTGGGCCCCGCTCCTCGCCGGAGCGGGCGCGGGGCCAGCCCGGGATGGGGATGGTGGGGGGCCTGTGATCTCCCCCGCCTGGAGCAGAGCCCCCCTCGCCACCTGGCAGCGGGCGGCGGGGACTGCCCGGTCTCACCTTGCCGCTGTCAGAAGTGCGGAGAGGGCGGGCTGGGGGAGAAGGGGCAGCCCGTAGAGCCGGGGCGGGGGATTGTTGGAGTGCGGAGGGTGGCAGGGAAGTCCGCTAAATGAGGCGGTAAGTTGTATAAATGGTGCGTCCGGAGCCCCTTTCTGGGAGTACGTGAACACCAGACCCGGTTTGACCCCAATCTCTCCCGTTACCAAACCTGCTACTTACTGTAAAGTGGCTCAGGTCCTCCAGGATGCTTTGCTTTTGCACTTGGTTCATTCTCTGTTTGTTGCAAGTTAGGTAAAACCCAGTCATTTTTCCAAAGTCATTCACATTTCTTTCAATGAAAACCACTTCCCTTAGTCTTACAGTGTCCTGCATTTTTTGATGTCGCTTTTAAAAAAATCTGAATTCCAAGCATGCAAAATGATTTTCTGATGTAAATGTCTACTGTATTGCTTACTAGTTTTCTTTTATTTGGTGTAAAGCATTGATTTGGTTTGCAACTTCAGCGTCAACAGGTTTCTTGTGCTACAGCCTGCCGGTGACTGTCGTTTGCTGTAGCGGACTGAAGTAAATGTCTCCAAGAAGTCTCTTTTATTTTTCTGAGAGCTGTAGTGTACTTGTGATGCATGCATTTCCTAGCTTATATATATGTTGCATGTGGGATGCAAAGTTGGCTATTTATGTTAAGTAACTAGGAAAGAAGAGTTGTGGGAGAACTAATTCCCCAATAGTTTCTGTTAAGCAGCATAATTTTAGTGTTTGAGAATGCTCAAATTAGTATTCAGGTATTTTTGTTTGCTTGGAATATCTTGAATACCTATGTTCATGTGAAAAAAACCCCAAAACAACCCTGTGCAGTGTACTGTACTTTGGGACCTGTGATTTTAGGAAAAGAAGAAGTGGTGCTATATAAATGTTTTAGCAGGCTGCTGCTGGAAAACTCCAAAATGAGTACATCAGTTATGTTTTATAATTGGGCAAAGTCATTTACGTAAGGACTACCCTGCAAGGCTGAAGAAGCTAAGTGTTCTCTAATGCCTGTCTCCTGGGTGCCCACTGACACATACTGTAATATTGGATATTAGCCAGATAATTTATTCTGTGACAAGTAGGTGTCCCCAAGGGTTTTAAGAGTGACTGCTTTGAGGAAATACTGCATACAGATTCTTATGAGACAATTTACAAATTTGTTGGCTTATTTATTTTTATACTGTTTAAGTTTTATAAGACTGGTACTTCAGTGAGGAATATGCTTTTATTTCTTATGTAGAATGCTTATATCCTATTGATTGGTACTTGATCTGGAATATTTATGGATGGTCCTAATAATTCAGAAGGTTCTCCTTTAAAACATGGATGGTTTTCAGTAACTTGTAAGATATAATTGTAAAAAAGTTAAAAATTATGTGTTAATCTACCTGCACAAGAATGTATTAGAAAGATATCTTACTTCTAAGAAGCACAGATCGATTACCATCTTTAAATATAGCATGGTGGAGAAGTTTTATTAACATCCTACAGTTTTATATAGTTGGTAAATGTATGGCTGTAACTTGTTCATTTTGAAATTGTGATTAGCTATTTAATTAGCGATTCAAATGTTGTCTCCTGTTAAGGAACAGCACAAGTGCATTTTAGACATATGTAGGGGTACCTGTCCTGCAGACTTAAAATCAAAATAAAGGTATGCGAGGCCTGTGTTTGTGACTTAATTCTCTGGTCAGAGAGTAGCATATTTTTTGCAGGCTTTAAATACCCTACAGATGTAAGGGTGAGATGGAATTCTGGTGTGAAAAGAAGTATTTAAAGGCTTAACTTAAGACTTAACTGACAGGACTGATTAATGTGGAAGATAATGACCCTGACTTCTGGCTCACTGGCTCAGTTGCTTAGAGTTTTAGATCACAGTGAGAAAGAAGGTGGTCATTCAGAAGGGGAGCCCTTTCAAAACTGAATAAACCAGGATGTGATCTTTTATTAAAAAAAAACAACAAACCAACCAAAACAAACCCCCAAAACCCCAACCTAGCTTAACATCCTCTACAATGTCAGATTTGTCAGTAAAGGTTATTATTAACATGATAATGTTAGCTAAGAACTTTTCAGTACTTTGTACAGGCAAAACCGTAACTGACTTCAATTCTCCTGAAAGATCTTGATCATTCTGACAGATCTGTTGAAAATAACGAAATAGGTCTAGGCAAGAACTGTGCCTTAATGTGGAACAGTGGGAAATGAGGTGCATGTTAGAGGCTATCTTTTCATGACTCTTTCTTGTGCAAAAATTGAGAATAGGCTCTTTCTTAAATAGGAGACTTTCCATCTTAAAGATGGGGGTGGGAGTATATTCTTCATATGTCAAATATCAACTCCCTCAACTTGTATCTGTGAGTCAAACATTTTGGTTATATACGATATGTTTACTTTTTGCCTGTAGTAGCTGGGGAGGAGGAGTTTTTAACCCAGTCTTAGTGCTGCTGCAGTCCAGTTGCTGAGTAGCTGCAGCTCTTATGTCTGTCACTAAAATAGGCCTCCGGATTGATGTGTTTATTAAGGTTTTTCAAGCTGCCTGGGTAGGTTGCTTCAGTAGCCAATAGTGTCACGATGCTGGGATGTCCTAGCCCATGTGTACGTATCCTTTATTTATTTCGTGCTTGGGATTTGAGGTTCTTTAGTAGATGCTAAGTTAGGGGAATCTTTTTTTTTTTTTGTTACATTTATAGTGCTTTGTGCTAATGGTCTTGTCTATGATGGCTGCACGAGACATTTGATAAAAACGTATGTATAAACTGCAGTTTGTCTAAAGTGAAGATTATTCCTTTTAAAAACTGTAATTGGTTAAAGGTATTGCATTTATACTCTCTTACTTGAGAACATCTTAAATCTTATGTATGAAACCTTCATTACTCATAAAGCTATAAATCTGTGGAGAAAAACAAAATATAGGAATAATATTTGTTCTCTTTATGACTTGATTCCAAACAACAGTAATATTTTTAATCCTAGTGCAAAACATAATGGCTTTGTCATTTATAATCACTTTGTGTTTTTATGTGGTCTTTATAGCCAGTCGGACGAAATTTCACACAACCGTAATTCTGTTGTGTTGCTATCTGAAAGCCTTTCAGAAACTTTAATTTTTATTTCTGTAAAGCATTATTTAGAGTAACTCATTTTAGTCATTGATATTTGCGAACAGTGTCCTGTCCATTTGTGTTCATTAAAAGGACTGTATAATAAACATATTTTATATGGTAAATTTTACTTGCTACTTAGAGTTATTTATGATCTAACTTGCTTGTTAGTGATTTTTACTTTTTCTTTCCAAAGAGATCATAATTTAAGCAATTCCTATATTTTCAAATTTAAGATGCATCAGGAACTTTGTAGTGAAAGATACTTATAGTACATAAATAAACTCTGCACAACTCAACTATGGCATAGTGTTGTTATGAAATAATACGATCAGTTGATCAATGTGATCAGTTGCATTATACCACAGTGTTACTGTCATCCTACCATATTCATACAGTTACCAAAGATAAAGAACGTAGAACAAAATTCGAGTAACAGACCTGAAAACCTATCAGCTATGAAGGGGAATTTTGCACTGGTAATACTACCTTTTACTGAGCTTCACTATGAAGTGTTCTCCCATTGACCATTGAGTATGTTTCCTTCTGAAATGTTTGGCAGTTTTGGGCAACTCATGTTGGCCTCCCAAATGCATCTTTTGAAGATAGTTAAAGAATATGGTTTTTCAACGTTACTGAAATCCAAACCTCTGTGTTTGGAAAGGATGTGAATTAAGTACTAGGTCTCCATACCAATTCAACAATTGCCAGCATTCATTGTTCTTTGTCTGTTTGGAGGCTTAAGGCTTCTCAAAAGCAAGCACCCTCCTGCCTCCCAACTAAGCTCCCCACCAACTATTTACTGTTGTGAGCAGAACATCTCTGCCCAACTGTACATCCACGCAACTGCATCTCTGTACAACTAAGAAAACCAAAGGCTGTTTTAAAAAATATTAATCATAATTTTTTTGCACTTCATTGTGTGATCACCAAGTAAATATTTGGAAGGTTTTCATGTTTCCAGAGTGGAGTACTGATAAGCTTATTTGAGCAGGAGAAGGACTTCTGTTCAAGGTTTTTGCATTGGGCTAGAATGTCTCTTGGTTTATGGAGGATTGTGAATGTACTTTAAAAGAAGTCAGTATTTAGGATTGGATAGTGCAGCACTCATTGGTCTTTCCTCACTAACGTTAACTAATTAGCTGTGAAAATAGGTCCAGTAGGCTTATTTGACTTGTACTTCTTATGGTTCAGGGTAAATAAAACATACCTGTTTTCTTATTAGTGGGTAGGGCAGCTCTTCTACTACATACATAAGTTTTGATAGAAAAAAATGGAACTTCAGCACAGGAAAGATGAACTTAATTTTATGTTGTCCTAGGCCTAAGTTAAAGGAAGAACTTGCTAATAAATTAAAGTTGCTCTTTCAATTAGGGCATTAAATCTGTTTTCCGCATGCCAGTTTGTTACTTGAAACTTGTTATCAGCTATTCTAAAGTGATAACAGTCTTTCTCTTTTTTTTTTATGACTTACTTTGTATGATTTTAGCTTTAATAATGTTGTGAAGGAGGAAAAACATGGAAACCTAGTAGATCTGACAATGAGTATTTTGTATGTACACCTATAATTACTGCCTTTGAAATGAAACTAATAAAGTAAGACTTGACCACTGTTTTTAAACTGTGAAATGTAGTAAAATGTTAGGAATTTGCATCAGTTTTAATTAATTAAGGAATTTAGGAAGCTATTTAATTTTTCATCCCTTCTAAGCTGAACATGGGAAACTATAATGGGAAGGAATAATGGGAATCTTAAATTTTCATTTATTTATTGTAGAAAAAGGTTTCTGATTGTTATATGTGCTTTTAGTTTGTTCTCAAGTATGAATTCCTTTTTTCTTTCACCTAATTGCTTTTCCTCTGATCTGTTTTTGCTGCTTGTTTCTAGTGACAAATATTCTTTTTTTTTGTCTGCAAAGACAGAGTCTACTAATCTCAAACTACTGTTAACATTGAACTCTTAACTGTCTCTTGGAAGGCATTAGCTTGGAAGCTCTTTATATAGCTAACGTTTAGGAGTTAAGTAAACTAATGTGCTTTTCCTTAGATTGCCCTCATAATCTAAAGTAAAGCTGATAACATTGTTTCATCTTATCTTTATCTCCTTTCTCTGAAGAATAATCTTTATTTTATTTGCTGTAGGTTGTTTAGTGGATATGGATACCCAGTCTTCTCTTGTCTTACCATTAAATCTTATTGGGATTGACTCTAGCCATCTGTGCTTATTATAGTGTAGTATAAATAGCTTTGTAATGCACTAATAGATTGTAACAGTAACAGAAACTGCATAGGCTGTCTTGGCTTTACAATCAGAAAGGAAAGATGTCTGGAGCAAGAGATGTATTATAAGGGGAAGCTGAATGTAGAAAACAATGAAATATGAGCAGAATTAGAATATGTTTTTTAGACTAACACCATCAATTCTTTTTTGTCCGTCTCCTCCATCTCTACTACTTCATAAGCATCGAAGCATTTGAAGTAACTAGCTGCAGAAAGGATAAATAATAGCTTGGCTTAATACGTTTAGAAGTCTTGGCCAGTTTTCAAGCATAACTCTTTCTTTAAATAAGCACTTAAGTTGAAATAGTCATGTGTGTCGTGTCTGTGTTGTCCTGTGTTGTGTTGTCTCGTCCCCCTTCTACTCCCCCAAGATACGCTGAATGAAATAAGGAAATCTTCCAACAGATGGTTAATTTTTTTGGTACCTAGCTTTAAAGCAACTCGTAAGTTTTGAAGCATAAGGAAACTTTTATTCTAACCAAGGGATTTCTCTCTTTTTTTCTGTCAATACATGAAAACTACTTGTTAGTAAAATAGCTTCAGTTTTGCTTTGTGGATATCTTTCTAATGTAGACCCTTTTAAAAATTGTGACGTTGGTTTTGCACTGGTGTTTCTCCTATTGTGTATTTGTCTTAATCTGACATATTTGAATATATTAGTAACCATGGATGAACAGCTGCTTTTTCTGCATCTGGTGTTAAGTCTCACTTTGACTGTACTCAATGCTAAAATTCCCTTGTTTGCCTTAGAAACAAATACTAAGGAGGTGATGGTAGTAAATGCTAACACACTATATTGTATTAAAAATTCTTGTAATTTTTCATATTTCTTGAAGTTTAATTTCTGAGAGAGAGAGATTGTGGTTAGTAACATCAGTGTTAAAAGCTTCACTGGGCATTCTTACTGAAAGTGAATGATCTTTAGTTATTTGTTAGATTATATTTTTTTAATGATTTTTCACTTTTACTTTCGCATCTCACCTCGTTTCACCCTGATTAGATTACAGTAGTGAAAATTACTGTAGGAGTTAATGATTTACCTAAGAAAACTGGTCCATTGTAAGGTAGCAACCTCGGACAGGAGAGTTGGTATGAAATTCTAACCCATGACAAAGCTTTCACATTATAAGGAGGCTGTGATTTCACTGCTCTCTTGTTATCTTCACAAGCGACTGCTTTAAGAGAACACAGTAAGAGAATTGGTTTAAAACATGTAAATCACCCAAACTTTTTGGTATTTTGCCACTTCCAGGGAGTGTTATCTTAATATATTGTTATTAAAGACTATCCAGTGGTTGACATTTTTCTGCAGAAAATTCTTATGAACTAGTTTTTTATTTTCTCAAGTGATGTGTAATCATTGGCTCAAAGGAGACTGTCAGTTCGCAGCTTGTTCAGCATCTCTCTAAAAAAAGTCAGCAAGTCATCAAATAATTTTATGTAGTGCACTTACACTGGTGCCTGCATACAGCTGAAAACAAACTCCTTTGGCATTTTTGAGCTTGCATCGATGATGAAATTTATTGCAGTTGTTAAATCTGTGTAGCATAGCAATGAGAAGTACAGAACTTACTCGTCGGTATGTGCTTCTGAGTATGGAAAATGACCTGTGTTTTAACAGCTATTTATTAAAATAGAGGGAAGTTATTAATATGAAGACTCTGGGATATATATTTAATAATGTGTGTATCTTTAAGGATTTGGCGGTGGTTGTGTTGGTGACTGAAACATCACTTTAGCAGAAAACCCATACAATGATTCTTACAAGCAGAATTAATTGGCTGGTATGTAAAGCAACAATGCCAGGAACCCATTGCATAAAGTGCCCTTCCAGCCTTCTGCAGAAGTAGTAGTTAACCAGTTTGATCAGACTTAGGAAGCCCATGTGAAACTCTGAGAACTCTGTATTCACAAAGTTTAGGGCCAAAATAGACCATTGGATTTGATAATATGCTTGCCTCTATATAGTAGCTCATCAGCGTTTATCCTGACAGATTGTGTTAAACCCAAAAATTATAGTTGGGCAAAAGCGTTTCGGGAGACTGTACAATGTGCTACTGTCACAGATTAGTATAAAGATTTGATCTCTAAGGCCTGCAGTGTGAGGGAAGTAATTAGGTGCAATATTCCCAGGTGATCTAGGCAGCAAACTTACGCTGTTGTGCAGCAGAATAAGGGAGAATACCATTTAAGTTCATACTAATCTGATCTGGGAGCGTTTCCTTCTTTGGCCCAAATATGATAATGACTTGGTTAATCTTTCTTATATTTGCCTTTTTAAAGGAATTTTATTCTGACACCTTCATAGCATTTTCTTCTGTGTATTGTCAGTAATTGTGGCCAATTACTTTTACACAAAAAATCACAAATGTTGTTGGAATATAAGACAATTCAAATCCTAGGAAGATGGAGAAATGGCTTCTGAATTTCCATTAAGATATTAATGGAGATACATATTCATTGTCTTAATTGGGTGTGTAAGTGTTTAAACATACTAAGGGTCTTGTTTTCAACACCCAAGAATGAAAAGCATGAACATGAAGAGCTCAGTAGGTTCATAGATTCCAAAGCCAGCAAAGGGCTATCGGGTTGCTCAGTGTACTGCAAATAGTGTGCAGTATTTTTTACGTGAGCTGGATTAAAACGCACTAAGTGCTTATCTATTTTTCTAAATCTTAATAAATCTAGCATTTCCCTCCTAAACTGTTAATCTGTTTCATTCTTCATCCATGTGCTTATTTTATTTTAAAGTTGAATGTAACTTTACTCAGGAATTCTTGGTAGGCAGTTACAAGGTCCTGTTTTGGGGAACTCTGGTACTTGGGGCATAAATGTACAGAATTTCTTTACACCATTAAGAAAGACTCGGTTATGTTAGGAAAACAGGGAATTGGTTCCACCTGTGATGTGGTGGTCATGGGCTTTTCGAAAGAAAATATCCTCTCAAAGAAAGCAGGGATGTATGACTAAAACTTCATTTGAGTTACTGTAAGTAACACCTTAAGAGAGTTACAGTGGAACATGATGATGAATCATAGGATTTTGCTCAGAGATCAGCAGGTGTAGTCTCATAAAGATGGAGAAGGAGGGATATACAGAAATAGACTTAACTATGTAGTTTTGTACTGCAGATTAAACTAATGACGACACATAAAACCTCAAAACACTTCCATGATCTTCACTAGGACGGGATGTGTATTTATAAACTGGATTCTACACAGCCTTAGGCTTCAGGGACCTCTGTGCCTGCTTTGGACAAAAGCTACCATACTTTTCTGTCTTTGCTTACATTTTATACATGCTGAACGTTTACAATTTCTGTTTTTGTCCTTCCCTGCATAAAAATGATAGTTTCTTAGGGCATATGAAACTCATGTTTTTTTCTTCAAGTTTTCTACATTTGGATTGTAGCATAGCTTCTCTAAGTTGAAGACATGAGTAACATTTTTCCCCAGAAGGTTTTGAAGTACTAACGTTATAGAGTATTTGATGTTCAGCACATTGAAAAGTTGAACGCTTGTGGTTTTTATAATAAATATGAATGCATGCACACACACGTGCACAGGTTAACTGGTATTTCAGATCAGTAACATTTTAAAGAGATTTTACTTTGTCCATCCCTCATTCTGGGGAGCAAAATACCTCATGGAATATTAGAAGTATTTAATAGGTCCGAGCTTATGTCTGCAGATATTAATCTTATAATCAGATTTTGGTATCCCATTGATTGCAGATCATTTTTGTGTATATACTGAGAGTGACATAGATTTAACAATGTTTGTGGTGTACAGAATAAAATAATAATTTGGAATTCGTATCTCAAATATGAATTTGAGAGGCAGTTGTCTACAATAGTTTCAGTTCATTGGCTGGAAGAAATTTACCTTTTATATGCCTTTAAGTATCACATAAGAACAAGACAACTACAAATGTCTAGAGATTTTCAAGAAAATGTTTGTGTTGAACACCAGTTTCCCCAAGAAAGGTAGGAGAAGGTATTAAAAATATTTTAATAAAATTTATGAAATTATTCTGTGAAGCAAAACTGAAGTTGGACTCTAACAGTGCTTGGCTGGTTGTAAAATGTGATAGTATCTTACACAGTTTATGTAAGTCTTTCTTGTCAAACTGATATTCCTTTAGTTCAAAAGTAAGGGAATCTTTAGAATTTTTTGCAAAGAGTTGGACCACGACTTTCCAGCATGGTTTGAGTGTAGTTGGACTATTCAACAGTGTGAACATTAGGAAACTTTTCTCTTAAAATGTTGCAAGTTACTGTCAAACATTAATGAAAATAAAAAGTTGAGCTTATTAATAATATCTGTATAATACTATTTTTCCACATATATTTCTGCTTTTTAATCTTTATTCTAATGCAGATAAAGGTTATTAATTTGCACATGCTTAATTCCCAAATACACAGATCCTACTCTTGCTTGGTTTTATCGGAAAGAAATTTTTTACTGAATAAATGTACTAGTAGAAGCTAAAATTTCTATAGCTTCAAAATTATACACATTATTTATACAACTGGTTTAAAATATATCAATGTTCATCATTTTCTTATACTGCGATAAAACAAAATTAAGCTTGAAAATCAAGTAGATATATTTTCAGATTTGACAACTGAATTTTTCAGTTGCTTAACTTAGGTAGCTTTAGCCAAGCAGCTTGCTCATTAGACCAAAAAACCTGCCAAGAGTAATCAAGCATAGGGAAGAAACAAAAGACATTGTGATTTACCGTTTTATGCTTGGCATTTATCTGGAGAAGTACTTGATTCAAGGAAAAAGATGAAAAAAAAAAAAAAAGAAAAAATCTTCATAATGCTGAATTAATTACTATCATAAAATTTGAAAACCCTCAGTGATGCGTAGTCAACGAGCCCTGTAATGCCTGAATTGTTACAGGAATTCTTTCAAATAGTGTATTTTAAAGGAGTTTTGCAGGGAGTGAAGCGCTTCTGCTGAAGTGTTTTTTTTTTTTTTTTTTTTTTTTTTTTTCCTATCTTTATCAAACCTTTCTGATGGGTTTCACTGGGATAATGTTGTATTAGCCTGGATCTCAATCCAGTTTATGTGGAATCTTTCCTTGTCTAATCAAGGTCACTGAGACCGTGTTCACTAATGTTTGTAAAACGTGGAGTAAATCTTTCATTATGTCAGTCTACTTATTTAAAATCATTATTTGAACATTAAGTCTACAAAACAGACTTCTGAATATATTTTGCATCTTTGAAAAATGGAAAGAAAGCAAACTTGAGCTGGAGAACAAACTGAGTCATCCCTGCAGTGGTTATTCTCTTCATTAGAAAATCCTATCTAGTGGTCTAAAGTAGAATACATACCAAGATTGTTGTGTGGTGTTTTTTTTTTTCCTTTCTTTTTTTTTTTTCCTTTTTGCTTTATTATGTATAAAGGAATACTTAATTTGTTGCTACTTCTTGGAGCACAATGAAAACTTTGTTTCTTTATTTCCTTAAGGTACTGGATTTGATGAGGGATTTTATTTCTCTTTTTAAATGGATTATTTTCCTGAATAAGTTATTATTTGTTTGTTGTTTTTCTTTTCCTGCTCCCCCGCCTCATTTGTGAGGTGAGGGTAGAAAACAATCTTTCAGTTTCACTGACCCGAATCAAAATATTTCATTTTGGCTAATTCATCTAAGACAGTTTCTGTTTGTGCATTTATAATCTGTGTCTTATTCATTTGCTGCATTGCTTCATGGAGTTGCAGGTAGATGCCTCTGTGCTGCCTTACATGCCAGGCTTCTACAATGAATTGCATATTGTATGATGCACATTGCTTTCCCCTCCAGCTGAATCCCATGTTGCACTGTGCAGAACAGCGCAGAGATTCAGTTAAATGAGAAGGTGGCAATTATTAAGTAGAAAAAAAGAAAATCACACAAGCATAAAAAAAGCTGTGCAGTGCCTAGCAAGACAATATTACTGAGGTAAGATTTTCATCCTGTATCAGAAAGGCCATTTATATAGATAATAATACTATTAAAAACTAAAGCTGAATAACCTATTTTGTGAGAGGTAGTAAAGCATCTGCTTCATGGCTTAATTCTCTGGGAAATTATAAGAATTTATGGCAAAGCTAAGCGCTGGGATGGATTTACCCAGTATTTGTTTCTTTTATCTGAAACTGGATTTTATTTTATATTTTTTAGCCCCTGGGATCTGATGCTGGGCTAGATGGATCATCTAGTATTAGTAATTCTCAGATGTCCAAAGTAAGGTGCAAATCTATAGGCGGTCCTTTATCTTGATTTGACAAGTATATGGTGTTTCTTTTTGTGTCAGAAATCTCACATGAGCAAAGTGCAACGTACCAAGAAACCAGGGATCTAGAGCAAATCAAAATCTGGTGTAAGTAAGATATACCATAGTACAATTCAAACTACCTTTTTTGAAGTCTGTAGTTTATTCTCTGTTCTTATTATGGTATATGCTGCTTACTTCACTTGTCATAAGAGTTCTGAAGTTCTGTTACACCTGTCTCAGCTTTATTTTCTTACAAGGTTACTGGGTCACTTGATGTTTACAACATTTGTATTTTTCCACATCTTCATTCAGAAATCTATTAAACTATTTCTTAATTCCCTCCTCCACCCAGGCAACACAGAGACTGTGTGTGTTCTATATGTTTAAATACTTTCTCTAAAACCAAAATATTTTACACCACTTGCCTCTTATGAGATTCACCAGAAAATTAGAAATGAGAGGATGATGAAATGGAAATCAAAATTTTATTGCCATTGTGTCAACTTTAGGGATTTGCAGCGTGTACATTCTTTGTACGGAGAGTTCTTTGATAATGGTCATGCTGATAAATGTCCCCGTATATCCAGCCTTTACATCAGGTTCAAGTCCCTGGTCATTCCGATAAACATTTCGGTGGCAGTGTCCGTGCTCAGAGACTCCAGTCAAGAACCAGTGAATTTTATGGTTTCTTTACACCAGTTGAAATTATTTTTATTTATCTGTAATGAAGGAACTGGAAAAACAGGGATGAAGAAAGAACCCCTCTCTCAGCCTGGATCTAGGTGTTCAAGATCTCTTCTGTTTTAACCAGTTAAATGCATGAGGCTATAAACTCTGAAACTGAAGGTCAACAGCACTAACCATTTTAACACTTTGGAGGGAGGGGGGTAGTGTTAGTAAACATGTAACTCCATGCCCTCTTTGAACGTAGATTAGTAGAAAGTTGCTCAGTATAATTGCATTGTATCAGAAATAGAACTTAATACCTAATGTGACAGAACTTGAGTATCAATTCAGATCAGAATTCTAGATCTTATCATCACTTACACTATGAATTTGGAAGAATTTTTTTAGCATTCTGTTTGAGATTGAAACTTCAAGTGAGAGTTCAGTGTTGGAATATTTTTGTCCTTTCTGACAGTAGACTGTATGAATCTATGAGTCTGCCTTCTTGTCTCCCACAAGTTTTAAGTTTTTTAAAGGAGGATTTGAGTCAATGGTGTGCTTGCTTAAGTTAAATATAACAAAAATCTGTTTTATGTGTGTGTATTCTGTGGAATTTGACTGTGACTCTTAGATAACAGTTTCTGCTTTTCAAAATACAGTTACTATTGTAATGTTGTGTTTTTCGTTTAGGAGTTATGGTGTGCCTAATTTCTATTACAAACCAGGGCAATTTGGCAGGGAAAATGTCCTGAAGACAGTGTAGGTTGTTCACTGGGAAAAAGTTTTACGAAATGATGCAGTTATTTGTGACTAAGAGGAGATTAAGGCCTTCACTCCAACAGCATAAAAGTAGTTAATGACCTCATAGTGTAATTTAGCTGTGCATTGCTGCTCTGAGTGGTTTTTGACTTGAGCTGTTAGGAACAGGTAGTTGTAACGACTGGCTGGTATCTCTGCTGTCAAGTAGATTTCTAGGACAGGGAGAATCCTGAAATCTTCTTCAAGTGCTATGTATTAGCTTTCTAAGAAGAGTTTAAGAAAATATGTGAAGTCTTGCGGAACAACAGAATACGTGTTATATTAGTGAAATATAAAATAGTATTACACCATTCCAATAACCTTTGCTTTAAAGTTAAAAATAGGTAATGCAAATATGAGAGTTGTTCCATGTTGTCCTTTGATTTACTCTTTCTCTCCTAGTTTAATGTCCAGATTCAATTTATGTTGTTTCCTCTTCAATTTATGTTGTTTCCTCTCTGTTTTGTTTCTTACGCACAGCAATTAAATTGGCACTCTAGGGAGAAAGTTTAAGAGTAATTTAGAGGGTTCTTAAAGAAAAAAAAAATCAAAATCACAGTTTTATGATTACATGAAAATAGCAGAGTGTTGGTTCATGATTTCTTGTTGTGAGAATGGAACAGCACAATTTGTGAGAATATATTTATCCAAAGGCATCTGGGTATGAAGAGTTCTTATCTCATTGATGTCTTGTTACCCTAGCTAGACAACCTTCTATATGTGCTTATTTGGAGAAGTGGAATTTATCTGATTCTTTTGTCTGTATCAGTTTCCCAGTTTATTTCTAGGAGTCCATCTTTTACTATACTAGAAAAATTATTTGCTTATGTCTGTAAAATCTCTTAGCAATGTGATGAAAAAAATACTGAATGCCATAATGTGATGAAAATAAGACTGAATGCCAAGTCTTAGTTTTCACAATGGTCATTAGTGTTTGAACACACAAGTTTATTGTGTCCCTAACCAGGAAGGATGAGGTGGTCTAGTAGACTGATGTTAATACAACATTTAAACATAAAGATTCATTTTTAGTCCAGTGCTATTGATCAATATGGTTGACATTAATCTTAGTGGAGTTCTGACACTGGGTTTCCAAGGTGAACCAACCTGACAATGTAGTCTTGCTTAGTTACTTGCTACTGGGATTGTAGGTATTTCCACACAAAGAATTTGAACTTTTCATGTCCTGAGCATTCTGTGCTCTATCCAGCAAAGAGTTTAGGCCTATGGTTAAAGTAAGCTTTATGAGTAGGCTTCCTTTGAAATCACTTTTTATGTTTCAATTAAGTGAGACTCTTAGTTAGTGTTAAGATCATTCCTATCTGGCCAGTTTCTTTTTCTGCTGTTCATTCCAATAGTTTTGGGTTTTTTTAGGTATAACTGTTGAGTTTGTTTGCTTTTGTTATAGATAATGCTATTATTGGTGGGCTTGAAATGTATTTCTTATTAAATATTTTTCCCATAAAGCTTTTTATAAAATGAACTTGGCTTAAAATAAATTACATTTAATGAAAAAAAAAGTTATTGATACTTTCTTCAAGTGGAAAAATTGCATGAGAGTTTCTGTGAATTGTTGTATATCCTATTTGAAAGACATGCTTCAGCGTTATTAGGGACTTTGTTCCTTTGCTAAACGCTTCTTATAAGACCTTCATTGCAAAACCTGAAATTGGAAGCAGGAATGAAGGTAATATTGCATAGACTACCAGAGATGAAACTTTTAATTTTCCTGTTGGTAATTCTAAGTTTTTGTTGTTTTTTCCCTGAGTTTGGAAGGTTTTTTTCCTCCTTACAGCCAAAAGTTCTTTCGTTATGTATTTTACTATCTACCAAAAATGGGTTTTGGTACCATTACCATTTAAGGTAAGGTATGTAAAGTTTTGAAACTTTGTTTTTCTATGGTGACTAAAATCCTTTTTTTTTTTTTTTAAAGTTTAGATTAAAAGTATACCCCCTGCTTTGACTAATGATTAGTAGACCACTCTGTAAAAGTCTTTTGACTTTTAACAGATGTTTCTAGATTGAAAAACAATTTTTATCCGTAAATATTAGTTGCATGTGAAATTAGATGTTAATGGAACCAATGCCAATATTCAGAATTAAATTTTTATCCCGATTCTGCAGCAACTTAGTTTTTTTCTGCACTCATTAGTGTGTGTGTAGTATTTTTTGCTGTGTAAAACAGTCTTGATACAAGAAGATTACTTTGACACTTCAGAAAGTAAAACTCCGCTACTTTGGAAAGATTATTTGTAGCACCAGTTTCTTTGACAGTCTAGTTCACATTTTAGACACAAACCCCCAAATACTATAAACCGTCAAACTACTTGAAATGTAATGACTGAGATTTTTTGGTTCTTCTTTTAGAAAATGTTAATATCGGTGCTTTTGTGGACCAATGAAATTTGCAAACTTCTTTAAAATTAAGTTTCTCGCTATTACATAATGTAAGTATCCAAAACAGAATTTGTGGAGGGATCTGCTGTGCAGGAGGAAATACTACTAGTGCCAGTTAATATCAGATCTCATACATAGAAACTTGTAGATTAATTTCTAGATAGTTATTTGCAGGTATAACTATCCCAAGTAAACACTATTCTTTTCAATATTTTAAACTTTAATCAAGAAGGATATACCTCAAGAAACCCAAAGTCTTTTCAGTAGTTCACAGAGTTTATCTTATTGGGGACAGCTTTGAAGTTCTTATGTTTAACAGTAAAGGTGAAAGAAAGATTGTGTTCAAATTTAAGGTGTCATTCAGTTTCTGCAACTTCAGCTACGTACCCCATCTTTTTAGTGTATTTTTCTGTGCTTGAAAATTCTATGACATTTTCTTTTATGTCTGGATGCATCTCACCCATCCCTGACCATGACGTACCTTCTTTAAAGTTAAACATTTCTGTAATATACAGATTGTCTGCTTGCTTATTTTGCACCCTGGCTTGCAGGGACATGGATTTTTAGAAGCTTTCCTTATTTGTAAACCTACCAGTTCTTGTGTAAATGTGTTTTCATTGTAGGTCTTTCACAATAACTTACTGAAGAATAAGCAATAACTAATGAAGTACAGCAGAAGTCAAGGGCATGACCTCAATTTTTTATATCCTAGGGGACCACTTACTATATTTAGTGTAATACGAATATCATGAAATATAGGCTAGGTTTCCTTTAGCAACGAAATCCCATAGTTTTTGTGCTGTCATTAGAGCTAGAGCTCGGGCTCTGAAGACACATTCTGAACTAGATTTGTGTTAGTAAAAAAAATTGTTTCAGGTCCTATAGGAGTATTGATGAATTCAGCATAAGATAAAGTAACTTTGAATTGAACACATGTAGAAAGCAGTTGTGTTTTAGATGGAAAATAACCTTATCTACTGGGATTTCTGTATTGCTTTTTTATTATTAAAAAGTGAAAAAGGAAAAAGCAATTTGGACTTTAATTAAATTATTTTAATCAGATTTGATGATTTGCACTGAAGTGTTTGAAACTGTAAACAGTCAATTTATCTTCATTTAGACTTTTTTTTGTAGGAAACAGTGACATTTATTTGAAGAACTTGGTATGGAAAGTTGCATGCTTTAAGATTTGTAGCATTAAGTGTTACACCATGCCATCTGGAAAAAAATCACCAGATGTACTGTTTATATGTGAAAGGTTCTCATGCGTTGTGGTGAGTTCAAGGCAAAACTCTGACCTAGGAATCAAATTTATGTATGCTATCAGACTATTGAAAAAAATATTATAAAATACATGATGAAAATTCTTGAATAAGTGTGTGATATATTGCTATTTACAATCCATTGGTATTGTGCACTGCCAGTTCTTGCAGTCATTTAGCAATGTGTAAATTTATTTGTAGTCTATGCATTTCTTGTTTGTTTCTGTCAGTGTGTATTCTTTCCTCACCGCCCCTGTATCACCTATTTAGTACGAAAGCACACAACATGATACTACAGTATGGTTTCACAATAGGCATTACATTTCTTGGCAGAATTTGTTCATTGATGATATGTACAGGTATATGTAGTTCTTAAACTTCTATTTAAAAAAAACCAAACAAACAACATAGAAACCAAAAAAGAAACAACCTGCCTCATATAATTGAATTTTATGGCTATTAAGTTATCATTAATGGATTTGGCTGTTTGGTGAACAATTCTTGATCTTTAGCATACGTAGTCTAATTAAAGGGCAAAGTATGCTTAATGTTTGCTTTCAGATTTTAAGGAGTAAATTCACATGCTTTGCATTTTCACGTACTTTTCCACTTGTTTTTATTGCTCTACTACCATGTTTTTCATATTGTTGTCTTGTGATTACTTTCCTGTTGCTTTATTAGACAACTAATGGAACAAAGGAAGCTGAGAGGTTCTCTAGGGGAAACAGCAAAATAAAATGTTGATAAATATACAACATAAGCACTAGAAGGATATTCTCACTCATGTCAAAAATTATAGCAACAGTATAGTAATTTCTTCATAACTGTATTTTTAAAGTTAGTATTATGTGTTTTAAATATATTTAGGAGCAAAACCAGGGCAAATATATAGTTTTTGCAGCAGGAGCAGTTGTTTTTTTTTCTGTGCATATATATGTACATGGTGGATTTTTTTCAGCATAAAAGTCCTTTGACTACTAACTATAGGATTGAGACATTAATATTATTCCTTTTTTTTTTTAGTCTGCAAGAAGGAAAAACAGATGAGACCAGAATTTTATTTTGCTTTTTCTTTAATTCTAATTACAGTGCTAAGCTTGAGGAAATTATGTTCTGGGTTCTTTTTTTTGAATGCCTTGCCTTATACAGTGTGGCATAGATTAAGTTTGTAGGAAATTTAAAAGCTTTTTTACTTGTGGTTCTTTTTTTTTTTTCTTTTTCAGGTAAAATTTCCATTATAAATTGTTATAATTTTACTTTAAAAGGACTCTTGCAAAAATACAGACTTGTTAAGTTTGTCATGTGTACAATTAAGTCTTCATTCTCGTATTGAAGTTTTTCATTTAAGTTGGGAAGGTTAGGAAGACTTTAATCAGTTTGTGATAAATGGACGTTGTGTCGTCCTTGCCACCTCAATTTTAGTGAGCATAGAGAGAAGCTTGGAATTACTTTTCTCCCCAAATAAAAATGGAAGATCTTGCTATAGTCCTTTGTCATTTGTTCAGAAAAGTATTTGTCACCAGGGCATCAGTCACTCCTGTGGGTATTAATTTCTACGGAGCACTTCTTCTGTCAACGATGGAATTACCGCTTTGAGTTTTATCTTGAAGAGTGATATAAGCTACTGATTCAGGTAATGTTTTGCTGCTCACCAATAATCTGCTGAATTGAGTTCTGATTACAAAATTGCTATTAACAATCCATATGTGTATATGAACATTAGTGTAGAATAAGTAGGGCTGGAGAGCAAACTACAATGCTTTAGCTATTTCTCTGATATCTCCCTGTGGAAAGACATAAGGTGCATCTACAAGGCAAAATGTTCTCACGAGATATGTGTGATGACTGAGGATATAGAAGTAATAATAATGTAGAAATAGTGTAGCTCTAGTAATGCAGGGCATTCAGTGAGCAAATTTATTCTGTTCTTGTGCAAAGCCTATAAAAAGCTATATATGCTTGCACTTTTATTGATTTTGGCATTTGAATTTGATGTGCAGGGATAAGCGGTGGTGGAGTCTCCGTCTCTGGAGACATTCAAAACCCGCCTGGATGTGTTCCTGTGCAGCCTGCTCTAGGTGAACCTGGTCTGGCAGGTGGGTTGGACTAGATGATCTCCAGAGTTCTCTTCCAACCCCAAAGTTCAGTGGCAATGTTGTAAAAGTTGATTGCTGAGGTGTGGTGTTTTGGAGGCAACACAAAATCACTGCTCTTATCAAAAGGGTATAGCTTATGAACTACTAAAGCTGAAACTTGGGAAAAAAAATTTCAGTTGTTGGTATGCCTAATTTCCTGACTTTAACTAAATTTCAATTCAAATGATGAAGATAAAATGTTATTTTTTTAAAAACACATATTTGGCACCTTTCAGAAATTTTGCTTTCTCTTTCAGTAATACTTCAGAGCTGTGCAAATGCTTATGAGTACCAGAGAAAGACCCCAGGAGATCAGTGTCTCTGTTTGCAAATACTATCCGTAAATCAACTATATGCTATATATAAATATATATATATATGCTATAGCATTTCTGATGTTTCGGCTGAGAGTCAATTCAGGATTGCCAAGATTTAAAAGTGACTATTTTTTGATTTTTAGAGTATTTGTTTTCTTAGATTCCTTTTATTGTAGCAACTGCAAAGGTATGAGAGAATGAGAAAACCCTTAATCTGTGGGGGAAATTCTTTAGGTATTTTTTTCAGCCATGGTTAACCTTAACTAAGCTCTTAACTAAAGGAGTAAGTGCAAAGAGAAGAATTAAAGTGAGAGGAAAATAAGAGTATACACACTGAAAATTTTAGAATAGTAAGGAGTGATGGGTTTTTCCTTGACTCTTTCTGACAGTGATTGGAGAGAGGAGAAAATTTCAGAGTGAAAGCATTGTTTGAGATCTTTGTCCTTTGCTATGTATGCACATAAAATTTAAGTAGTTTGCCTGTTTAGCAGCAAAATGAGAGAAGCCTCTTCCTGTCGATATGTTGCTTCAAGGTTCTCAAAGATAAACTAACCTCTGGCATATAAAGATATGTCTTCAAATACCTTTTAGAGTACACTTTTTTTTTGTTTTTACTCTAGACTATAGCATCTTCCCTTTTCCTGTAAGGACAGATTAGGAGCTTGACCCCAAAGTATTGAAATAAAAGATCATACTCTGGTGAGAAAGCATGTGATTTATCTTGGATATTGCTATCACTGTTGCATGACAGCTTTATGATTATGGGAGTATGTAAGACAAGCTTAAGACTCTTCAAGTGTGTTCACAATAGTCTTGACAGAATTGATATTAGAATAGGTGTTACTAGTTAATACTACAGTAACCTTTTCACTATGTTAACTATATTCCTGTACGTTAGACACTGTTTTCTTTTTTTTCATCATGAGACTATCTGGAAATCGAGGAATTAGTAAGACATTTATCTTTTAAGTCTTTCTGTTTTGATTAGTGTGACAGTTGGAGAGCGAGAAATTTTGCAAAAGCTTCCATCTCCTGAAAGGTCATCCCTCTTCTACATAATTTGAGTTGTAATTAAAAGCAAGAGTGTTTAAAAGGGGAGTGAGCTTAATGGATACTACACTTGATTAAAAGGGCAAATCTGCTATCAGTACAAATCCTGCTTTCCAAGTGTCTGGGTTTCCTTATCAAGAGATCTTTCTCCTTTTCACCCCCCTGGATGCACCTTTTAAAACCTTATGTAAGTTTCTTTTTCCATCCATACTAATCGTTAAGAAAACAGTCTAGGCAGTGGTAAATTGCTAACATTATCATCAGATGAATGAAAAGTCTTAAAGCTCTGTAGATGACCTCGTTGGTTTTGCTGACTGGCTGTTACTATCTCTGCCTTAAATCAGAAGGTGTGGTGTGTGCAAGTTCTGTGCTCTCTACTGGTACATCACTAACCCCAGTGTCCTGGTCTGATAACTCTGCAAATTATTGCATCTGCAAATAGTAAATATTTGATTTGCTTCTGCCATAACAAGATAGGAAATTTGCTAGGGAATGATTTGACCAATATTGCTGTCTTTCCCGCTTTTGTATTTCTTTCCTATTTCCCTCCCCATCTCTTGCATGCTGAGTTTTTTGCTTGTCACTTACTTGATGGCATATGGCAACAGTCAGTTGGCATATATATGTCATGTGTGAAATTTTCCAGTGCTGAATAATTCTAGGTAAGATTGCTCAGGATCAGTTCCACTATAGTTACTGCACTAGTAGTGTTTGTTGCCTTTCTTTGTAGCTATGAACATAATTGTCTTGGAGAAATTTTGCTTTAATCCAAATGTCGGGTACCTTAAAACGTCATTGTGTTCACAGTGTCCTGTGATAGGGCAAGAGGAGACTAATTTTTATTTCTGAACAGTTTTGGTAGTAGACTTATAAGTGAAGAAAAACGCCTATGTTTTCTGCAACCCATGATCCCTTCTCCTAAGCTCCACAAAATCTGCTTTTGATGTAATTTGTATCTTTGCCTTTGGGATACAAATTCTTAGAATCTGGGAAAAATAAAAGAACCAGGTCATGAAAAGTTTTGATAACAAGAATGCTGTTTCTCAAGGATGTCAGGATATTGTGCAGTTCCTCATGACTAGAAACATCTATCACCCTGAAAATTAGTTAGCTAGTAGTGGAAAAACTTTAAGGAGAGACCAGCTTTGTACAGTTCGTATATCTTTATATATTCATTTTTCTGTTAGAATTATTACTGGGCAAGAAATAAAATCAGAATATAACTTCCATGGCTTGTATTGGACTAGAAAGGCAGTTCACTGCCAGGATGCTTAACATGTTCCTTAAACAATCAGAAAGTTCTTTCCCCTTATTTCCCTTCCCTAATTTCTGTCATTACATTTCTGCTATTTCTCTTCTTCAAGTCTTCCAAATTATAAAAGTTATTTTCACCAAGACCTGAGGCTAGGCATGTGAATTGTCTTTTCTTCGGAGCAGTAGAGAATGTAAATTAGATATTGCCATATTATAAGTGGAGATATTGATTCCTTTTGGCTAGAAAAATGGTACCAGCATTAAAATATCTCAAAATTTTTGTTTCGGGGGAAAAAAGAACAAAATGTAAATGAACCATTCAGAAAGCTAATTCTGATGGATGTTGAATTAAATGTGGTATCAATGTATTGCTTCATTTTGTTTGGAGTTGTTTAATGTTACAGCCTAAAACTACTATGTAGATTAAAAATACCACAATGATGCATCTGGAAGAGAAAAAAAAGTGTCGAGGAAAAAAAAGTGTCAAGGAAAAGTCATTGGTTATTTTTTCTTTTTTTTTTCCCCCTTCTTCCCGGAAATAGCCACATTTGGACAAGTTGAGTTATCTTTGGATATATTTGCAAAACAAAGAAAACTTGGTCATTGTCCTAGGTAAAGCACTACTGGGTTTGTGTATGTTGTGATAATCAAGGTTTCCTTGCTTAACTAACTATTGAGAAGTGAAACTGAGGTATTCATAAGGTAAAGCTGAGACTCATCTTGCCTAACTTTAATAGTTCAGAAACTTAGCATTTTCTGCAGACTTCCTCTGTAGTAACTGGGCACAGATGTCTGCTTTAAACAGTGTTTTGTTGTAATTTTGTGTATGATGTATCACCCTGTCAGAGTGGTTACCTTTTTCTGTCAGGAAGGATGGTTGTCCTAGATGCTCCATACTGATGAAACAGCTAGTTTTTAAATGACTAAAATTAGATACGGTAGCCTGTATTAGACCAAGACCCAAATTATATGTGTTTTGTAGAAGTGGGTGGAAAAGCAATTCCTTTCTCTTATGTAGATTCAGTCTGTAATAGAATAAAATATAAAACTTGCATGTTAAAGAGTTGCTTTATGTATAGACTATTTTAGGGTTTTTTTCAGTGAAGCATTATACTGCTAAAAAAAAAAAAGTAAAAAATTTAGTCCTGGTATGCATAGTTACTATGTAGTTCACTGACCTTTCTCTAGAACCTGTTATTCCAAACATCTACTGAAGCATAAAAATTATTTTGTCTCGACATTCTTCCACTTCCAATCAGGTTTAAGGTTATTCCTTAAGAATAAGATAGACTTTCAAAGTTATTTCCTACAGGATCTTTTCAGGATTTTTATTTCTTTTCTGGGCTTTAATTTGAATAAACTTGTTGATGAATAGATACCCTTTTACAAGCAGTAGATACCCTTTTTATGACCACACCTGTGTTAGAGAAGATACATTTTATACTGTTAATTAATTGTTTCTTAGATTTTTCACAGAAATGAATGATTTAGATTAGACATTAGGATGAAGTTCTTTACAATGAGGGTGGTGAGACAATGGAACAGGTTGTCCAGAGAGGCGGCGGAGGCCCCATCCTGGAGACATTCAAGGCCAGGCTTGATGAGGCTCTGAGCAACCTGATGTAGTTAAAGACGTCCCTGCTTACTGCAGGGGGGTTGGACTAGATGACCTTTAAAGGTCCCTTCTGACCCTACACATTCTATGATTCTATGATTTTCAGGTTACCTTGTTTAAATGTGAAATATTGCAGCGTATTTTCTGTATGGTGCAGGACTGATAAAGAGCATGACCTGAAATTCTTGGAAATCTTTAGAGTACTTCAGTGTGCTGTGGGTTGGACCTCGAAGACAAAGTGCTGGTTAATGCACTCGGTGGATAAGAATGTCCCCTTTTTCCTTGCCCTGCATGTAATATAGTGCACTACTTTCTCTGAAGTTGGTGTAGGCATATATATTTTGTCAAGAATTCTGTTTTTGCCGTACTGCTGCAGTCTGCAGAGCAGGTGTTGCTTTCTTCAGGGAGATACAGAAAAAACATTCTTAAATGTGGTATAGCTTGTTAAGGAATTGTAGCTGCTTGCTGTGAATTGCTCTTCTGTCACTCAACAAGCCACGTCCATTTATTTTCAATAGTTTCAGGGAGAACCTTCAAAAGCTGCTGATCAGAGTAACAAATCGAAGGATGAGTAGTAAATTCTGTAGGGAAAAAAAAAAGAAGTGAAAGCAGATGAGGTCAATGTTTAAAAAACCCCAACTTCATAAATGAAGTAAAAGCGACACAAATGTGAGGTATAATATGCAGATATATCATGCATAGGAAAAAATGTTCAGCAAGAAAGGACAAAAATCTGAAAACAAGAAATGAAGCAAACAAAACAGCTTCGTGTAGACTAGATGTCATACTCTGGTTATCTAGGGATACATTATATAGTATTTATAAAGTTGCTTTAAAGTTATAAAGACAAAGAAAAATTGTGAAACCTCTAAGCTTTGCACTGCAACTGTTTGTTTTTGAGCCTGAAAAAAAAAAAAAGAGAATTTCACAATGTATTAAATTACCTATGCGAAGATAAAAGCTTGGGACTTTACTCCAAAATGCACAAAACATTGAAAAATGGATGTGAGGGCTATTTTCAGCATGTTTTCTGAAATGAAACAGCTTTCTTTATAAACATTTATTTTTTTAATTTCCTATGTAGCCTTAGCCTGAGAGGCAATGAGAATTCCAAGTAAAAATATTCTGAATTTAGGGTCTTACCTAAGGGACTTTGTTTTAGAAGGGTGGCGAGGGTGGGGGCATCAGGCCAAGAAAGTGTTTTGTGGCTCATTAACACCTGACAGATCCTGACTGAAGGCATTCTTTCTCCTTCAGCCAAAAGAGAAGAGGCAGCTCTCTGTCAATAGATGTTTGCAAGTAACTCTTTTAAGAAAACACTCACTAATGGAATTTGTTTTTCTAGCTAGCCAAAAAGTATTTTATTATGGACTATAAGAACTCTTGTCTTTCGCTTATAAAATTAAAGTGATTTTGGGCCACAGGATATAGTCAGGAAAACATTCTGGAAAGAATAAAAAGTAGACTGTTTTATGTGAATGGAGTATGTAAAATACTTCTAAAAGTCATTTGAGTGCTTTAAATGGAAGCTTTATTTAATGGAGTAAAGCGAGCAAAAAAATTTTGAGCAGCTGGGAATAAGTAAGTGCTGGTTTTGAATACGGAGTAATGCTTTTAAAAATTCTTGAGAATTAAAAGTGCTGGTCTGTGTTGTGCAGAGGAATTAAGATAATGATGACATGATCATCATTGCTTTTACATTTAAAAGCAAAGGATAACTGGTACTGTACACTCAAAGAAAATCTTCGTTTACTTTTTTTTCTTCAGTGTTCCTTCAGATAAGTTAGATATCTTCTATTTTTTGAGTGTTACAGCAGACTTTAAAAAAAAAAAAAATCTTACTGGGATAGGAAGTGTTAATTCCAGATCCTGATCTCTCAGTCTATACGAGGTTCCAGTTTGTTTTTCAAGGCTCTTGGAACATCACTTGTGAACAAGTGTAGAGGAGGATCTAAATAGATTTAGTCCCATCTTTCTATTTTTTTCAGTGAAACTGGAAAAAAATGTGATATTTGTATGGTGTATTTCTTTCAGAAATTGTATTTTGCTTAAAACCTCCAGTGCAGTTTCATAGTAGTCATGTAAAATAATTGAAATTACAGTTGTCCTTACAGAGAATAGTTAATCCACCCTAATAGGAAAACAGTTCTTGTGTCTATACATTGTTCTAATGTCATATGGCAAAGTAGTTCTGCTGCAAAGTACTTGTACTCTTAAGTCTGACTCCTTTTTGCTCAAATTGAATGTACCCTCAGATCTTAGACTTGTGATTTCACCTATACTGGGGTAGCCTAAAGATGAGTTTCCTAGTTTTTGGCAAGCCCTGAGCTGTTTTTGCGGAGTTTTTGTCACACAGAGCTGTGACCATCTGGTGGTAGATGTTTTATTTCTCCTTCTGGAAGTAAACTTTGTCCACTGAACCTAAATATTCTCTAATCCCATGAAAGTAACTCTTGTTCTGAGGAGCCCTGGTAGTACTTTTTATCTAGAAATCTCCTATTTTCTAATAGTAACCCGGGAAAGAATGCTTACTTTCTTTAGACAGGAAGCCTTCATCTCTCTTTGTATACTGAGCATTATCTAACTATCTTTGGGAGTTCCTGTTTTGTGTCTTCGCTGGTTTGGAGGAAAAAAGATGTATCTTGTATCCTTAATGGAACTCGGACTGTCCTTAAAGTCAAGAGTCTAGTAGAAGAAGAGTTACTTCACTTCTAGAAGAAGAAGAGTTACTTCACTGCTCTTGAAAGTTTTGTTGAAATTAAGCTGCTTAGTACTGTTTTGCTTTCTTTTTGCCTTTCTAGGGAGTGTTTTTCTTGTTAACTTAAGACAATATAACCATACAGAAAGTACGCTAATGACTGGGGTGTTATGAAACCATTGTAGGACAGCCTTAATTTTCTAAATGACCATAAACAAGAATAATTCCCTAATTATTTTAGACAAAATTAGTCTTCAGTAAATACAGAATTAAATTACTTATCTTTTCAGTAAATATTTTAATAGTTGTTTCTTGTAAAAGACAAAGGCATTCTAAAATCTAGAAACAAGAAGTATCTTCAATTTTACCAACACAAATTACAAGTTTAATGATTAAGGAGGCAATGCACACATCTTTCTTATGGTTGTGTTTCATTCTATTGAAATTTATGGTATGAAGATAATCCTGATATGCATGCAGTGGCTTACCGTTTGAAGTAAGACCTTTCTGGCATTAGTGGCTTTTTTATTGGTGAATGGAATTATTTGCTTTTACGTAACAGATTTAAGAGTGCTCTGACCATGAGTGTATAATTCTTTATACTTACAACACTGTGGAGAAATCTTCTGAAAAAAATAAACTTCTCAAATTTATGAACTAAATACACAGCATGCTTATCAGCCTTCTGTCTATTTTTAGCAAGTTTATAGGAAATTGCACTCTTCTCTAAAATATGATCATTATTGCTAAGATGAACTCCAGTACTACTTTAGTGTCTCATGTCAGTGGCCTGTTTCTTATTCTACATTATTGTAGATGAATTTGAATTCTAAACAAAAGATTGCGTTTGACTATGTGTGTGGGCATGCTTTTATTGAAAAGTGAATATCTGTTCAAGAAGGAAATGCGATGCTTTTTTTTTTAGTTTCTATTTTCATGAAGAACATCACAAAGTCCTAGTTTCCTTCAAAGGAATGAAAGAAACGCCGAATTTCTCATGAAAGAAGAGAAATGTACGGTCAATTTCAGAAGGTAGCTTAATGAACAAACAGTGCCAGAATTAACGTCACTGGTAAAGAAACATTGAATCAGGACTAGTAAAATGGCTTCTCCACTGATAACCAGTTAGATCTTTGTATTACACAATTGTGTGGAGAGAAACCAGGCAGATATTCTTACGTGTTTTTTTCTCCTCTTTTTCTTTTCAGTAGCTTATATAGCTGGTAAGAGGATGGCTTGCAATCTTGTTTGCATGTAATAAAGATATACCTGGAAAAGGAAGGCTTTGTGTAACTTGTGTATCCAAAAATCTGTTCTATGGCAAAAGGCTCCATCATATACTCAAGTATCAAAACTACTTAAGATAGCAAAAGCCACAAAGGCATAATGCTGTCACTTCAAAATGATACAAAGGCACTTCAGAGCAGCAAATACTATTACAGACTTTATCGGCGTGATATCAGTTCTTTCCTCCATCAACTCCTTTACTATACAAATCAAAATGATCAGGTATTTAACAAAAGTGATACAAGGCAAAGATGCTACTCATCTCCTGTAAGTTAAAATGACTGCAACTAAGGAAGATAATTATTTTGTTGCTCCATCCATAATTCCCTAATTCATCTATAAAGTGTATTCAGAAGGACTTCGTAATTTTGGCACTATGCTCATTGCAGGCTGTTTTAAACCAAGTAGTTGGCGTAGGTGCAATAATATGTCTTATTACGCATAAGTCACTGGAAATCTTGTTATTTTTTCACTTAGTTGCTTATAAAAGTCCCTTTCCTTGGATATATTATATACAATGCAACAAGCAAATATTTGGAATTGTTGCTTAAGTGGGTGCTGGTAGGCAGTCATTAGAGGGTAACGCATATTCTCATATTGCTTTTGGTCTTTCCAAAAGCTCAGGCAGCTGTCTCTGAGCATTTATTTAGTGTGTGAAGCAGAATTGGCAGCTTACTGAATGTTTGCAATCAGAATACTTTTGTTAGACATGGCAATAATGGGGCTGCAGGATTGCCTAGGATCTTCGTTGGGATAAACTGTTAATGTCAACGTTGTTTGCTGAAAATACAGGCTTTATTTGCCAACTCTTGAAGTCTTGAGTCCTTTTTAATTTTCCTATACTTGAAACTCTTTGTGCAAAAGAAGCCCCTTTGAGAATCTACCAAGCTAATTGGTTTCAAAAAAGGATGACAGTACTGGATTTGACGGGGAAGTATGTGGTTGATGCATGTATTTGTTTCAGACTCTGCAATTTGTTGAGGAAAAATGGAAAGGAATTTTTTTTTTTAAACAACTTGGTGTCCTGTTGCACGCTGGTCAACTTGATGTGTTGCTGTTCAGAATCAGATAATCACATATTATCAAATAGAGCTCATCTGATGACGTGTCTATCTAGAACTAAAAATTGTGAAATTTTTAGTGTGGTATTTCTGTGCAGCACAGTCAGACCTGATCCCCTATAGAGCTATAAAAGAGCTTCTCTTCTCATTTAACGATTCATTAGCCACTGTTTTTTTCAGATTTGTTCTGTCCTGCTATCAGTTTCTTCATCAAACTCTCCCAAGAAGTGTTCCCAAATACTCTATTTAATCAAATTCATCAAATTCTCTACACTTAGAGGTGTATAGTGGCAACAGTTTGCTTTTGAGTTTTCACTTATCTATAGACACAATTTCACAAGTGCTTTTGAGAAACTCCAGTAATTTTCTCTTGAGTTCTCTGTTTTTATCCTCTGATTTGCTGAAGTCCGGTGGCATAAATCAACCCGTTGTTTCTGTCCTCCAAAACTGTCCTCCTTCTGCACCCTTTCTCTTTACAGGAGATTAAAGAAGTTACATTCTTTTAGTTTTTAAAATCCCTTGAATCTGGCTAAAGTCTGGATCTGTATCAGTGGTTTGGTAGACACTCAAAGGTACGTAGTCAGAAACTGTAGGAGGAATACCAAGTTAACAGCTACAGTTGTGTGCTAAAACATATAGAAGGGGTTAGATGAAGAACTGAAAAAGTAATTTTAACATACCTTTTGACTTTCAATTATACTGTTCCCAGTGTGCGTTCTTGTTCTCTCCTCTAAACGTAGCCAAGGTTGGAATTGGCCACCAGAGGGCAAACTAAACGTCTGCACTCCCCTCTTCTATATGTTCTTGAAAATCAGCTGCAGTTGTTCATGGCAATATAATTTGCTTTTTCTATACAGTAATTGTAAATATTTTTTCAAGAAAACACTTTTTTCACTGAAGAGGTCGTATTGACTTGGCTCATTGTGTGTCAACAATAACATGAAAGACCAACTCTGAAACAGCAAGTAGCTGTTGAGTACAATTACATGAAACATGAACAAACTAGTTATGCATCTTACTGCTGGATAGGTTTTGATGGCATGTGTAAGCAGAAGGCAGTCTGAGTCTTTTGCTTCTCCTTACTGTCTGAAAGAGCATTAATCAGTATGAGGCTATCAAAGAGGCTATTATATATACAGTAGGAAGGTTTTAGTCGTGTAAGATTGTAATAAACTTTTGTGAAGTCCCTTTCCCTGATATTGCAAACACTGGCATTCAAAGGGAAGTTCCTATCTGTTTGAAATAAGATAAAATTTTGGTGTTCTGTAATTCCAAATATTTCTAGGAGTTTCCTTCTACACTTGAATAGAACTTTAATTGCATTCCCTTTAGATGAAACCTGTTTACTAGACAGAATTTTAGGAAAGTTTTGGCTGAGGCATACACTGAATTGGTTCTCAGTTTACTTATAAAAGATGACACATCTCAATGTTTATGTATTTTTAGGTCAGTAGAAACAGAGAAAGAATATATTTCTTTTAAGAATAATGTACAAAATCAAAATGTATTGAAAATAAATAAAAATCCACTCTGAAATAATAATTTAACTGTAACAACAAGGGAATTGATGATAGTAACTAAATTTAGTAGCTTAAATTGAGATTATTTTATGTCATTGTGTACTGACAGGTGTATTTTAATGTCAATTGGGCTTTCCTTTAAAGAATATCTTTCCTATTTGACATATTCTTATGGCTGTCAGATCAAATAATATATGGAAAAAAATGCATTTCTTATTGGAATGGAATGTTACAGTGACTTAATTTGGTGTCAGTTTGCACACTGACTTTAGACTATAGGTGAGTACACTTTCTTCCCAGTGTTTGTTAATGTCAAGCTATGATTTGGTATGTTTCTGTTTGAATTCAGGCTTCTTGGCTGTGGTAAACTTATTTCATCGAAACTTCAGTATGGCCTATATCAAACCACTGTGAAGGTAGATGAGGTATTGCAGGATAGAAAGAAATTATTTGAGAGGTTCTATATTGCGTGATTTTGATTTGCAGAAATTTTTGATTTATTAACCCTCATGTGAATTTTAGGTATCTCTGCAAGACAATGATTAACATGGCCGGTATGTTCATCATAAAATTTATCTGTCATTCTTTGTCAACATTTCTAAATATATCTCTTGTGTTTGTTTCTTGGGATTTGATATGACCTCGTAGAAATGCACTGGGTTCGCTTTGAATTACTCATTTCATAATGAGATCACTTAACAGTTGGAAAATGATCCTGACAGAGTAAATTAAATGTTTGACAACTTTTAAGTGGATGTGTTTTGTAGACAGTGTGTTGTAACATAATTAGGTTTTTCTTTTGTCTGGTAGAGGGAGGCTTTGAACTTATACATCTGTATAACAGGTACCTACTAGAATGAATTATAGTAAAGGACTGTTTTCTTTAGTGGCAGTTTGATATGTTTTTCCACAACATCTTGACCATACATGTTACACTTCACAAAGTTTGTCTGTTGAAAGAGTGACTGGGCAAGATGAACATGTCATTGTGTGGAGCTGTGTCCCTGGGTTCTTAAAAGATCCAAGAAAATAAACAAAACACTACAAACTCTCTTGCAATAGAAGAATAACAAGTTTCAAGCATTTGTTTCATAAAGAAAATATGTACATTCTCATACATACAGAATTGATTCTAAGGCTATTTCAGATGCAGTTTTTTTGAATTTCCTTTTTATCATGTGACTCCAGAGGTTGGATGCTGTTCTGGAGCAGTGCGATTCAATGCAGAAGGAAGGAAAAATCTTCCAGGAGGAGGCCCCTGAAAGCACAGAAAAAGTGATCTTAATGGTAGATTATTATTTTTTTGTTTTTTTTTTAGAAATTGCGTTGCAGTTTATAAGATGGAAATCAAAACATCCAGTGTTGTTATTCAGGATTTAGATGCTCTGTTAAAAATACTGATTTTTCACCTACATTTATTCCACTTAACAACTCTAGAGAAAATGTGTGTGTTCTTATGTAAGTGAGAAAGCGTGGCTATGACTGTTCTTAAGGGAAAGAACAGCCTATAAGCAGAATGACTCTTTTGTTGGTCGCTCCAGTTTTCAATAGGTGGGGCTGGAAGCTGGAAAGGTGAATGAAGGGAATTTTTGACTTGGGAATGTCAGCTTTTCAGAAACAACTTCTATGTAATGACATTTCCCTACCTCTTACTTTCCAAAGACTTTTGTAAAATACTTGTTTGTGTCTCATCTTTATGGTGGATCAAACAGTTTTTTTTTTTTTCTTTTTCAACAGAAGTTTGTTACCTCAGAACAAAGGTGGTTTAGATTTGAAGGAGATTCACCTGAAGATAATGTAGAATTATCTGACATATTTATAGGTTCTGATTTGGTCTGATTTAAAAAAAAACCACAACATCAACCAAACAACAAAAACAATGCAATAAAAAAATCCCCTGAAGTGGAAAAAACTTCTGTTGCATGAACAGAGTATAGTGGACAACCTTAAGGGAGGTAATTCATAACATATCAACTGAGTTATTGGGACAAATGAATTCCCCAAAAATATTCTGTTCACACATGAACAGAGGGATTTCCAGATGCATCAGCAAAAACTGCCATAGATGGCTTTCCTTTCTCTGCCTTTTCTGTTCCAAACAAGTTCTTGCTGCCTCTGCGTGAGATGAGTGACTGTTCAAGGATGGGACATTGAGGGGGGGGGGGGGGGAAGGCTTTTCAATAACTACTCTATATTAAGTCAGAACTGCCTCAGATACGGTGTTAACAACTTGAACCTTAATGACTTAGGATGCATGTTTTCTCTCTGGTACAGTTCTTTTAAAAAACTGATATTTTCAGGTAATCCAAAGAAATTTCTTGTTCTGTCATTATGAATGCATCTTGTATATGTAACTATGTAATTTTGTTTGTTTAACAAACTGTCTTACTTCCAAGGGTGGTGGTTGTTATTGTTTTAGTAATGCGCAGTTAGTGTATTATAGACTGCACTTTAATGAAGTAATTATTGTGGCAAGAAGAGTCTGCATCCACTTTATAAAAGTCTTTTGCTGGTTAATGCAATCAAATTTGTAGTTATACCCATTCAGCTTTTTGTGTCTCTTTTCTAGGGTTGGTCTATTTGATCTTGTACTGTGGGGATTTAAAAGTTTCAGATCTTCTAGCGGAAAAAACAATTCCTCATTGATAGACAAATCCACACATGCGCAATGTTGCCTATTGCTTTTTACGATGCTGGCTATTAGCAGTCTGTTTTGTAATTCTTTGACATTTGAATTGAATCTGGAGTTTTTCAGGAGTCACTTAGCAACCATCTCAGCTTCTAATAAAACATAATTGGACCTTATCCTTCTGCAGAATAGTATCTGAAGTAACTGTATCAATGTCTCTGGAATATTTTCTACAAATGTAGCAGAGTTGAGAGAAGAAATAAGATGATTTTTTCCTTAAGTTATACAAGAATAAGATTGTTTGTAACTAAGATGTTCAATCCATATATCAAAGTTGAGATATACATGTAACTCTTAGATTCTAATAAGATTGCATGCAAATTTCTGTATTTCAGTTCTCTCAATCAGTATTGCTCTCACAATGAAATAACAAGCTTTAAAAAGCAGGTAAAGTGTATGACTTACATATGTGGTATTGAAGGAGTACAAGATATCAAGGTCGGAAAATGGCTTTGGGGTGACATATTCATGATGTCAAGCTGTTTATCAATGTATATTTAAGGGAAAGGTATGTCAGGCAGACAACAGTTGACCAAAGTTAAGACCTATAGAGTACAACTGGGTTACCTAAACGCAGACATCTAGTTTCAGTTTAGATGCCATAAATTATTGCCTGCTCTCCACCTGCCAGTCCAGGAGTGCAGATTTCCCTTAGAGTGTTCTGTCATATATAACAGGCCCATACAGTTGTGTAGAATCCCCTAGGTAAGACAATGTTTAGGCATCTGTATCCCACCTCAAGTCCTAATATAAACTTTTTCATAAGGTAAGCAATGTGTGAGAAGTATGAAAAGCAATTTTTAATTTTCAGTGTAAAATCTGAGTATCACTTGTGTTTCTGAAAGCAATACCAAATAGAGAGATTGAGTTAGCCCTAAACAGTCTTTAGTACCTTTTCCTTGAAACATTCTGACTGATTTGAGGACACTGTTGAGTAATAAATAGTATTTGTAATTATTTGGATGAGCTTGTAACCTTCATTGGGCAATTATCAAGTTTACATAAGCCCTTAATAACCAGCAATCAAAAACTTCTCTCAAACACCAAAATGATATCCATGGTATGAAGCAAATTATAATTCTCAGGTTATTGTTCTGTCTTACCTGTGAAAATTACCCTGTTTTATCAATCAACACTTGCTTGTCAAGACTGCAGTTAGAATAGTGTGCCTAGTTCCGGTGCCCACATCACAGATGAACGAGTTTGTATTGTGACCCCTATCCTCCCATTTAAAGTTTCCATTTTTAATGTATTTGGTGATAGCTATCCTATTTGAGTGCAACTGTACTTCTTGTTCATAGATTTATGGCTTTGTATGAAACTTGTTTGAAACACACAGTTTGTTTGCAGAAGGCAAGCCGATGATGCACAACTATAGAGATGTTAAGCTACACCCATTGGCTTGCCTTCTGCATTATTTCTTTCCTGCTCTTGTTTTGGCTATTTTATTTTTTAAAGTATAGAAATATTGAAAAGATAAAAATGGTATTTGGTCAGGTACCTAATGCTCGTAACATACTACAAGAAATAAATCTCATGCATACATAGTAATAACTATGTAATGGTGATTTGTATGAAATATATGTGGGAACATCATACAAATCGAGCTTTATGGCCATCTAGCCCAGCAGTCTATGTCTGATAGTTGCCAATAACAGGCATCTAAAACAGCAGAAAAAAGCAGAGAAGTAGTTAAAAATTAGTCTTCAAATTGCTTTTCTATCCTCTTGAAAATATTAATTTATTTTCTGAAAATCCATGTGACTATGGTATCTTTCTGTATTTCTGAAGTGTAATATAGCTGCTCCCCTTTTTTGTCTTCCGTTTTGCTTTTCATGGCTGTAGTTGCAGCCTTGGATACAATTTACAAAAAGCCTATTGGTGAGATAATGGTTTTATTTCATATTCCAGACGTTGTCCCATGCAGATTTTTTAAAAATTAAGAACAAAACTCCATGTAACTCAATTACATGAACCATATCTATTCCATGGTTCCACAGAATTTAACCAGGAGCAGACTCAACCTTCTGGTTAAAATAGATCCAGATATCTTGTTACTTTTGAATAGAATGGATTTCACCAGGTATGACTACATCATTTGGCTTCTTCCTAAACATGGAACAAAAAAATATATTGGATGCTTTTGACTTTGAATTTTCAACAGTAAATCAACAAGCATTTCCATCTGGTAACGAAGAAAAAACATATTTAGGGTTATATTTTCAGCTTAAATTACTTTACTCCTGCTGTCCTAAAGTTTGACCATATAGTTCTCCTTTTTAACTCTTCATTAGTTGTTTTTCGTTTCCTAGCCCTTGATTTGTATCTGTGGCTGTCAGTGATCCCTTTTTCCCACTTTTGAAAACTTAAAAAAAAAATATTTTTTTTTTTTATGCTAAAGGAGTTTTTTAACTGTTATGAATGGCTGTTGGATTTACCACTATTTGGAAATCAATGATGTTCTTAAAGAAGTCTCAGTTGTCACTTACATTGCTTGTTTGGGTTCTGTTGTGTACCAATAAAACAATTCTAACAATTCTGATCAAGCTACAATCCGTTCTGCATTTTTTTTCTTTACCTCTGGTTAACAACTGTTTCAGTTTGTTAGGTGCAGTGCTTTCAAATTAGAAAGTTATCTATAATATTTAGACATTCTGAAGGTATTTCAGTTTTAGAAGTGCTGTTTTTTGATAAGATTATCAGATTAGAAAAAGGATATAACAACAATTTACCAGAGAATTTGTTAACTAGGTACCATAGCTCATGTATTCTGTCCTCTAATCTTTGCCCTTCATTAGTGAATAATATTATGGTGCATATTTTCAGGTACTTTAATTGCCCCTTTTTTTTGGTGTGGAAATCTCTATTCAAAGAAACAAAAAGCTGTGGATTGTGGTAGTCATGACTGAATTTACAGTTTGCTGGCTATATTTAGGGTTTTTATATAAGGTAGGCCTTTTTTGTACTTTCTCTGGGCATCAAATTTACTAGAGTGAGCTGGTGTATTGCTGCTACAATGAACAGGAGAGACATGCAGCCAATTAGGTTAGAAAGACAAAGGAGTATCTCTAGAAATACATTCTGACGTGGGGTGATCCGTTGTATTCAAAGGCAAATTTCACTCTTTATCACAAGAATTTGAGTTGGAATCATTTTATACAGCACTCTACATTTTTGAGCGGGTTATGCTGGCTAAGTATTGTTTTCTCTTCACAGATCACCGATCTTAAAAAAAAAAATAACATAAAGTAATATGAAATTTTCTGATAATGTAGGGAACAGTCAATAAAGGAACAAAAAAGATTTCAAAATTACTTTAATGAACTAGAAATGTGATAGTTAGATGGCCTCTTAAATTCATTGTAGAACAATCCAAAATAATGAGGCCATTTGACAAAACCTTAGCAAATATAATGGGCCCTCAACGTCTATATGGTACGAAAGAGTGAGTGGAATAGTGGTGGATAAAAGTCTTAAACTTTATGATGGTGCCTTGTGTCTCCAATTTTGGAATTCAAAGGCTTCAAATAGGAGACAAGAAACAGTTTTAAGGTTGTGCATATCATCTGTAAGGTTACAAAATTAGTATTCTATACCTTTGCTCCTTTGTTTTCTCTTCTCAAGAAGAGCATTAATTAAATGAAGCAAAAGGCAATGTATAGTTCTCAGTAACCAGTGTTATTCAGCGGGTGAGTACATGAAGTGTATTTTTGGAATGTGGTGTTCAAGAATTTGAATTTATACCTCATTTAGGTTTGCTGTGGAGGTAGTCAAAGCTGATATTATGGAGCTGTCTGATGATGAGGAAAAAAGTCCAGGATATCATTTGGCAATTAGTGATGGCAAAACAGAATATGTAGGCATATGCCAGAGCTTTGCCAGTTTGAGTGAGCATGTGCATGTTTTTAGGTTAATAATGTTGTGTTGTTATATTTTTGTCATCTAGTGAAAAAATGTGCATTTTTTTATATATACATGTATGTATATATTTAAATCCATAAAGCTACATTCGTAGTAAGGAGTGAGGTACTCTTAAAATTCAGTCATTGAAGTAAGCTGCTACTTGTCATGTACTTTGATAGCATATTTGAGTTTCTTTGAGGTCTACAGAGCTTATGCGAGCCTCCTGTCAGAGAGGAATTTTTAAAGGACTCATCAAGTATTCTTCATTACTTCAACCTTACACCCCTAAGAGTTCACTAAGAGCCAGTTTCTCTCTTCCTGCTTGAATGTTGCAACTAGCTACTGCATCTTACAATTCAAAGGTTTCTTTGTGGTCATAGAGGGAAGGTCATTGTTTTTTCTCTCTACTGAAAGTGTAGGTATTCTTTACCTCCAACAGACCTGTGTGATTATGGTTGTGTCTCTCCCCCCCCCCCCCCCCCCTTTTTTTTCCCCCCTACTTCTTTCACCTATTGGTATATAGGAGACAAATGATTGTAGGGCAAAGGCGGCATCTCATGTGAATTGTCTTTTTCCTCATTCCAGCTCCCTGAGTCTCTGTAAGGGACCATAGAGACTGTGTAGTTTATTAGGCTGTGGTATAATAACCTGTGTATGATAGCACTGTAACATCAAAAAAAGATTTAAAGCAGGAGGAATTCAGTTTGAGATCCTCTCTTCTTTTAAGATGCACACTGGATTTGGGATTATGGGTATTTTAATTTAGATGCATTCTATACTCTAAATAAACATATGATTTAGGTTTGAACAAAATAAATGATCTTCATAAATATTGTTAGGAAGAAAATGCAGATTGTAGCTACCCATGCAATAATTACCGATGTTTGAAATGGGCAGACTGATGATGTGCACTTACAGCAGTACACAGATACTTAGACTTGCACCTTCCAAGCATGGACTTGGAGAATGGAGTGGTACATTCTAATAACTTTAGTGTCAAGTTAGATAATGCCAAAAAGATGCAAACAGTATTTTTAAGTCTGGAAGTAGATGTCTAACAGCTGTAGCCACTTTACTGGTGCCCTTGTGTTGTGGGTTGACCTCAGCCAGCAACTAAACCTCCACCAGCTGCTTGCTGACTCCTGTGTGGGCCCTCCTTTCCCCCTCAGTAGGATTTAGGAGAGAATAGAAGAGCAAAAGTGAGGAAAATCTCATGGGTCAAGATAAAGACAGTTCAATAAATGAAGTAAAAAAAGAAGAAAAAAGAACTAAGTGATGCAAAGGCAATCACTCACCACCTCCCACAAAGCAGATTGATGCCCAGGTAGTCTCTGAGCAACAGCCACCTTGGAAAGACTCTATCATTTTTTACTGCTGACCATGATGTTATGTGGCATGGAATATTGCTTTGGTCAATTTGGTTTAGCTGTCCCAGCTGTGTCGCCTCCTATCCTCTTACCTACCTCTAGCCCGCTTGCTGGAAGGGCACAGTGAGAAACAGAGAAGGCTTTAGTTTTAGGTTAGTTCTGGGATGAACTGATGCTGTGCGAGCACTCTTCAGCGACAGCCAAAATGTTAGTGTGTTACCAACACTGTCTCAGTTGTGAAGCTAAACACCGTGCTGCTAGGACAAAAAGGAGCTCCATCCCAGCCAGACTCAGTACTCTTTCTTGCCAGTTCATATCTTGCCTGGCTTCTATCAAAGCTAATTAAAATTTCTGCAGCTTTGAGTACTTCTTTCTGTCTTGCCAGAGTACTGCCTCCTCCTTTCTCCTTCCATGTTTGCTTCTACTACGATCCCGTTATGAAGCCAGCTGTGATAGACAAGACCTTCACATAATTTTCCTTTGTTCCATGAGAACACTTTTCAAACTTTGATTTGCTGCTGTAATTCCACATTTCTCATAAATGGTTGAATTTAGAGGTAGCTGCTTCTCCCAGACTCCAATTTAGCTTCTAATTTAGAAGCATTACATGATGAATTAGTGCTTGAATTACTTCCCCACATGTATTCCTCTTAAAAAAAGACAATTACCCACTTCATCAGTGTTGACCGAGTTGAGTACTTTTAGTCCTCTGTCTCAGTCAGTTTGCGTTGCTGTTTTTTTTCTTTCTTCTTTTACTACGTGTTCTCTTTTAGACTAAAACAGCTGGAGTCGAGGCAGATAGCTTATTTCATTTTGTATGTACTTAAATACACGCGTAAAACTTGTTGTGATGAATTTAATTATAACTTCATCTTTTAAAGTTATTATTGTCCTTTTCCTAATGCAAAATAAGCACTTTGATTTGGCAAACAGACAAAACAAAGCATGACTCAGACATTTTAGAGTCCTACTGAGCGAAACTATCTAAAAACCACTATGAAATATGTTATTTCTGCATGGAAACTTGGTGAATTCTTGAAATTATTGAATTAAAATGGTTGATTTAACTCCTTACCGGGTTTTGAAATTAAGCTGCTGGATAAGGTATGCATGAATATTTTAGTAAGTTTTAGTTTTCTTTTTTTTTTTTTTATTAAAAAGTAAGATGTATCAGCATACAGCGTGTTTGCTATCAGATATTCACGCTTGTTAACTGCACATCAGAGTATAGGAGGAGACTTTTTTCTGTCTACTTGGCAGATTCTTGCTTTACATAAACTTTGTTACGGAAAGTGTACTGTAAAACTTTCACTGTAGTGGATAACGTGTTGCAGTCATGTGCCTGACCAGCTTCAAGAATGCATCCTTACCATATACTTATTTATTAAGGGTACTGTGTACCCTGGTTCTTTACCAGGGATTCTTTTAAGATTGCAGTATTGAAGACTCTATCCTTTTTCATTGTTAGCTGTGATTCTTGTGTCACTGTATTGATGAGTTATTTTTTTGTGTGGCTGTTTGTCAGTGAACTGAAAACACTGGAGACCTAAGGCTTTTATTTATAACCATCATTACAGTACAATGCTGTTGAAGTTACATTTAAGCATTCTCTTGTATTTACTCTCCTTTCTCTTGGTTGTAACATTGTGGGATAATTCCATGGAATAAAGGAGAGGGCTCAAAAACAGTGGAACCACTGATTCCTATGAATGAAGTTTTTACTTAATTTTGTTGAGTAGTGTTTTTTTCTGCAAGTAGTCCCGTTAGTATATGTCCAAAACTCAGGTGATGAGTTACAGAACACTATCATTACTAACAGAAGCCATCTGACCAAAAAAAAAAAAAAAAAAGTCGTTATATGTTAGCAACTATTAGAAAAAATATTTCTCTGAAGACTTCTACCTGTTTGTGTGTCTATCAGTCTTTATCTGCTCAATAATAGATAGTAGCTATCTGTTCTTGGCTGCAGTTGAAGGTGGAACCTAGGGTAGATGGTTCCATGGGGCAGGGGTTAGTTGTCTAAATATTGTGGCATATATTTTAAAAACAGAGACATGTATGTAAATGGAAGTATTTAAATACACAGGAAATCTCATGGAATAAATACAAGTTGTATTCATTTGAAATTTAAAAGTGAAGACAGAATAGTTTTGATAAAGAAAATAGGAAAGGTTTAGGTATCATAAGAAATGGAAACATTAGTGGGCTCTCAGTCTTGCCAGGGACCATGCATTTTGAGAGCAGAAAAGAGGTACTTGTCATTGAGCGTGTGCTCAGTTTCACATGAGAAATGCTTAGGGTCACAGAGACACTGAAAAATTTATTTTTCATGGCTTATGCCAGCCCTAGCAAACATACAAGCTGTGTGAATTTTTTATTAAGTCCAATGCCAATACTAGCAATCAAAAAGAACTCTGAAAAACAGGTGGTGATATCATGACATGTTTTTGAAGTCTACTGCTAAATTCATTATTTTATAATAACAATCACCCTCAGTGGAAACATGTTCTGTTTCCAGTGCATTAAAAACAAAATTAATGTGTAGTTAATAGTGCAATTTTCCTTGCTACTTGCTGAAAATCAAGATGACACGATAAAGAAGTGTTCTATTGCAAAAAAAAAAAAAAAAAAAAACAAAACTAAAAAAACTCTTACTGTCTTCAGTTCCTCTAATTCTGATTTTCCTATTTTTGTTCAAGTTGGAAAAAAAGAAATCTGTAGATCAGTAAGCATAACCATCACCTCCATTAATGAACTGGGATTCATTAACTGTGTTCTGAGAAGTTCCAGTCTCTCATATTTATCACTGTACTTCCTATGAATAGAAAAGTTGTGGTAGGTTTTAGTAATTGAGAAAGAGGTGGAATCTTAAGTATGGGAATAGCACTTCTATGACATTGAACTCAATTTTCTTTGAGGAACTGCTGAAAAAAACACCAGCTGTAGACTGGTATGGGTAAGGGCTCTCTGATATCACACTGCTTTGTCCTAATCATTGACATCTCAGTGTCTTTCAGGATTTTCATAATAGGGTATGGGTACGGTTTGACGTGTGACTTTTTTTTCTTTCACTAATCAAGTTTTTAAACTTTGGTTTTGCTGTATTTGTTTTTCTTAGCTTCTGATGGTGATTTTCTTTTTTCTGGGTAGGTATGACCAGAGGGGTGGACATTGTATTTTGGAAGGGCAAGCAGTGATGCCTTTGAAATGTGGTCCTTCAAACCCTGTTGATGTTATTGGTTATACAAGATATCCAAGAAAGAGAAAAACAGAAATATCCTGGAGAAAGACTCTTCCAGGAAACATTGTGCTTGGCAGATAATTCATCATGGCAGGGCTAAGTTTGAGTGCACTGTCAAAAACTGGGTCTGAATGATGAGCATTGAAGCTTACTGGAGAGAGATGGAAGGACTGGTACTTGGCATAAATTATAGAAATTGCCTAAAGAATTAATTTCTTCCTGGTACGCTTGTTTGAAATAGATGCAATAAGTGCATGAGTAATTGGCTTTGTCAGTCAAAGCATGCACATTTTGTCCTTGTAGGAATTATACAGCCAGATTCAGAGGAAATTTGACCCAAGCCCTAAAATGCTTGAAACTTTTAGATTTGACAGTAAGCTGAATTCACAAAAGAGAAGTTGGCTGTCAGAGAGGAGCTGAGCATGTGAAGTATATGACTGTTTTGTTTGGCAGTCAGGCCAGTAATACCAAATACATCCTAACCCTGTTTGTGGCTGTAACAACTCTGCAATAAGTGTTTTGTGGTTTAGTTGTGTGGTTTTTGTTGTTGTTTTTTTGTTTATTTTTTGCTTTGGGTTTGGTTTTTTGTAGATTGTAGAGGAAATATATACAACTGTAGTTTTATAATAATAAAGATGCATATTATTTTTTTGTTCTTTTTTTTTTAAAAGTAGTTCTATTCCTCTTGATTTTTTTGTTCGTTGTAATTTGAATGAGCTTGTACCATATGTGGCCATAACTTCTCCTTTCCTTCTCAAATGCTTTTGGAGGATTTTGTGGAAATAATAGGCTGCAAATCTTGTACTGTTTTGGCATCTAGGTTCATATCTGCTTGATGGTGTGAGTAGGAGAGCCGTTGCTTAAAATTGCCTTCTCATGATGGAGAAGAAGTGGGAGTGGATTAAGACTGTGTTTGATGACTTAGAATCATAGAATCATTTATGTTCCAAAAGGTCCTTAAGATCATTGACTCCAACCGTTAAAATATTACTCTTGCATTATTCTAGTCCTCCTCTGGTACAGCTGGAAAAGCAGTTCTGAGTCAGGACAGTGGAATTTTAGGTATGCATTTTTATGGTACGTGCAAAGATAATGCCCCTTAAACACAGTGTGAATAAGCAGCATCATGTTTATAAAGCCTTACTTTCTTTTGAATTTGCATAGTGCTATTCCTGTGGTTTATAAAGTATCTTAGGTTAGAAAAACACTGATGAATAAACAAAAGCGAGTGCTGAAAATGAGGAAAACTTAGGTAGCAGTAAAGTGTCTAGGGTTAGAAAAAAGCTGACCGAAAGTAAGAAGGTCTTAGGTAGCAGTACAGGATGTCCATGTAGTGAATGATAAATTGACATAAAAGAGGTATGGCAAACCAGCTATTTCATTCAACTGAAACTGAAACAGATTTCCTTCTTCATGTATTTAGCAAGGATTTGTTTGAATAATGCGGCAGGAGCTGTGCATGATATATAATGGAATTTTACAGTGGGCTCTGCATTAGTAGTGCCCTTAGCAACTTTAGTTTGACTCCTTGGAGTACAAGGATTGATGCTGCTGATTTTTTTTAAATCCTTTCTAATGTAACTGAATATTTTCATCCTGAAATGTGTCTAACTGCTAATGCTTTTGGCCTTAGTTCTTTGCAGTGACTATAGGTATCTTATGATTTACTTTGGAATGTCTGTCCAAATTTTGCTATGTCAAGTATTTCTAATAATGTAACCTTTTTTTTTTTTTTAAACTTGGAAGTCTCTAATTCTTCATTTGCTGTTCCTGAAATATGACAAATAGACCCACAGAGAATGTTCAAGTAATGTGAAGCAGTGTTCTTGATTGATAATTTCAAGGCCAGGAAAAAAAACCCACCAGTATTTACTTACTCTAACTTCCTGTGCTACATAGGCCAAGTAATTTTCACGCTGAAAAAAAAAATAATTCCTTAGTACTCTGTCTGATTTACAGATGTCAGCCTGATCCTTAGAATATGAAAGTTATGAAGTCAAGGATTCTGAAATTATGAAATACTTAAACTTTCAACCCGATACCTGAACTGGTCCTTTTTTTGGTATGCAGTATGATACAGTCTGTAACTGCACCGTCATATCTTTTACCTATTAAGTGAAAGGGATTTTCTGTGAACTGGAGATGAACCATGCTTGTCTTTTGAAGGACTTAGAGTAATTATACTCACGTTTCAGTTGTGCTGTAGAAAACAGAACAGGTACTGAATAAGGCACAGAATAAGGAAGAAAAAGGAAGGACTTCTGGCAAAGGTAGTTGATACTTCAAGTCATGTATACTGAAATGTAGTCTCTTGTTTCCATGTTTATTTGTTAGTAAGTGCCCCATTTTTTGCATATTCAAGCTTTTAACTTGAAGGGAATAGGAAAGTTCTGAGTGTAGCTTAAGGAAGTTAATTGACGTAAATGTTTTGTGATGGATCAGTACTGTAGCATTGTCATGTCTAATGGAACATACACTTGGCTCTCATACCTGAAGAGAATGTTGCGCTTAGAAGGCTGACTAATCTTAGTCAAAGATTTTTTTGAGGGAAGTCCCAAATGGGCTTTGTGTCTGTGAAAGAGACACTCAGAGACAAGTTCCATATCCCCAGAGTGAGTATACCTGTAAATGAGTTTAAATTCTTAAACCTGATGCTACTTTAAAATGTAAGGCAACCAATTAATCTGGCATGTTTTGCTGCAGAATAAACTGCAGAGACTAAATGTGAAGTTTCAATAAAGTTTCTTTCATGCAGGTTGTCATAGTGAATTACAGAATTAAAAACCCAACTGAACATGGCCCTAACCAACCTGCTCTGGTTGACCCTGCTTTGAAGCTAGACAGTCTTCAGAGTTTCCCGCCAACTTGAAGTTTTCTTTCTCTGAGTCTGTGAAATGCAGATTCCAATAGTTCCCTGAATGAATAGATGAAGCTATCAATCATTATTTTCAAGTTTACATCTTACAGTAGGCTGTTGATAGACTCTTACTTGTCTTCTGTGTTTAGGTTTTTGGTAGTTTGTGGTGATATTTGGTTGGGGTTTTTTTTGGTGTGTGTTTTAGCAAAGGCATTTTGGTTTGTCTCAGATGCGGGGATAGCATGCAACTCTTGTTTCAATAAAGAAGTGTTCTACTGCAACTCCAGTGACTGTTTTGTATTGTCCTACAAGTGTTTTTGCTTATAAAGACAAAGTATACTTTTGGGTTCTGTCCAGTGTTTCCTTCTTGCAGACTTAGATTGTTCAAGATGACCTAATGTCATCTTAATTTTTACTCAGTATTATATTTAGATATTTTGGTTCCCATGGTAGTTTGTTCTTTTGTCTCAGTAGGACTTGCATATAGTGTGTCATCATTGTCTTGTCTTTGTATTTCTTCTGGCCATTTTGTTTCTGTGTGTTTAATAGAATCTTTCTTCTATCTGGCAAATACGTATTGTATATGTTGTGTAACAATGCTATTCAAGTTGTGGCAAACACAAAGTTTATTTCTGATATGTCTGTTGTTATCTGTATAGCATCAATCTATACTTCCAGAAAAATAGCATGTAACTTAATCTATTTCGATTAAACTGCAAATTATTATATGACTAGAAATATGTATTCAGTAATAGTAATGCACCAGTTTAAAGGTTTACTCAGTTTGAAGTACAAATGTGTAGTTTTTGTCTGAAGAGAGGTTATAAAATAGCTGATTAACCTTACATGCAAAGCAGCATTTGCTCTTTATGCTTAAAATTACTTTCCTTTAGATGATGACAGTTGCATATGATTTAAGGTGAGCCTTAATTTGTTTATTCTACCTCATTTTTATATTCCTCATTTTTTCTAGAAAAATGTTTTCTAGTTAAATATAATGCATACAAGCTAAAATGCAGCTTATCTAAAGCAAATAAAACATAACATGACCTGCATAGAGGGACATAGAAAAATACTTTTCTTGAATTCCTATTAGTAATGTTGCTTATGTGTGTATCTATGTACCTCATAACAAAGCTGCCCGATCTGGCATATCTTGCTGTGGAATTAAGTAAACAGATTGAAAGAAAAGCTTCTTTGCGTAAGTGTAATGAAGATGCATGTGGATTTCAGTACATAATTCTTAAACAGAATTTAAGTGGTTTCAGTATACTTCTGGAAGATAACCGGCTTAATATGTTACAAGCAGGTAGATAAGAAAGCAATTCTTAAATTGGTGTGTGTGTGCACACACATACATGTCAAGCCGTCAAACTGTTTAGCAAATACAGTAGTTTTCATTGTCCATTTTAGACAGTCTCTACTTCCTAGTGAAAAAACTTGCCATTATAAAATTGACATGAAATATTATTCCAAAATGTTAACTTATTTGTAATGTAAGTACTGCAGTGCTTTAGTGAAGATTTGTTTCTTCTTGTTGGCAATAGTATAGAGAGGAATTCCTCAATATTTGATGTTTTTGGGTGAGTTTGGAAAAATCAGTGAAAAGTACTTGTCCAAATTCAGATATCTATAAATATTCCAGGAGTAGTCTTAATATTTCAGTATAAGGTGGAAAGTTGCAATGAGGCTAGTGATATGGATAGTGGGAGGATAGGAACTGAAAAGTGCTTTTCCCCTGTGCTTCCACTTCTCCAGAATCTGGAACTGAACATTCTAGCTCCGAGATAAGTCCTTAATATCAACCAAAGCTCTTGAGATGCTAGATTAGTATGCAGATATGCATACAAATTGAGGGGCCAGTATTTTTTCTTCTTCCTTCATTGTAAGCCAAAGCAAATAAGGCCCAGTCTTTCTTAAGCTTTTTGGTGTCATCTGGAAACTTAAAGATGAGTTAGTATAAAGGGGTCATTGGTCCTTTCTGTCTGCAAGCAATGCTGTTGAGCCAGAAATGACAAGGTGAACTGGAACACGCAAATCATTGTAGAATCATAGAATGGTTTGGGTTGAAAGGGACCTTAAAGATCATGTAGCTCCAACCCCCCTGCTATGAGCAGGGACACCTTGCACTAGACCAGGTTACTCAAAGCCCCATCCAGCCTGGCCTTGAGCACCTTCAGGGATAGGGCATCCACAGCTTCTCTGGGCAACCTGTTCCAGTGTCTCACCACCCGCAGGGCTGCTCTCGGTCCATTTTCCTCCCAGCGTGTATTTGTGCTTGGAATTGCCCCGACCAAAATGCAGAATCTTGTGCTTGGCTCTGTTGAACTTAATGAGGTCCGCATGGGCGCACCTCTCAATCCTGTCCAGGTCTGTCTGGATGATATCTGTTCCCTCCAGTGTGTTGACCGTGCCATACAGCTTGGTGTTGTCAGCAAACTTGCTTGAGGGTGCACTTGAATCTCACTGTCCGTGTTGCCAACAAAGATGTTGAGCAGCGCTGGTCTCTCTACTGACGCCTCAGGAACGCCACTCATTACTGGTCTCCACTTGGACATTGAGCCGTTGACCAGCCAGTTCTTTATCCACTGAGTCATCCATCCATCAAATCCATGTCTCCAATTTAGAGACAAGGACGTTGTGCGGGAAAGTGTCAAATGCTATGCACGAGTCCACGTAGATGGCATCAGTTGCTTTTCCCTTATCCACTAATGCTGTAATCCTGTTGTAGAAGGCCACCAAATTTGTCAGACACAATTTAACTTTAGTGGTCTGCCTACCACCTGTATTCTACTTGATAGAATGAGAAATCCCTGTGAAAATCAACTGAGACAGACTGGAAGATAAGCACTATAACTTAAAATTTTATATTACTACCCGTCAACATGGTACCTTAATGCCTTTCACGTCATATTGAAAAGTTTTCAGAAGCCTCTGGAAAGATTCAATATGAATCACTACTGGGGCTGTCAGATGTCATTGTGTATCAGAAAACACCACTAAACATTGTAGTAGCTCAGCAGATTCCTCTATTTTTCCCTTTGAATGCCTTAATTTCTCTTTTTCAGAATTCTTGTTAAAATAAATTTTGACCGCTTTTGCTTCCTTGAGTTACAAGTGTTTTACATCATCTGAATGTGGTTGTTTCTAGTAGTTGGAAGCGCCTGTGCGTATTTCGATGATTACCAGTTTTTTGAGACCAGTTTGAGTAGGCAGTGTCCAAACAGATCGCGTATATAGTACAGCTGAATAGAGACCTGCTGAGCATCCAGTTTATTTACCGACTCTAATGTTTAAAATTTACAGTTTTTTAACCTAACATAAATAGCAGACATGCAAACCAATTTTTATTTCATAGTCATTGAATTGACTATTGACCCCCATGATGGGGCTTTCTGAGCTTTTGTGTTTCATCATTTTAGGTGTTTTAGGCCACTGCCACAGTTGATGACCATAATTACTGTAAATTTAGACTAAAGGATTTTTTTACCTCTGGGAACTGTTTTCATAATCCTGAAGTACTGAAGCAGAGAGATGCTGTGGGACAGCCTCCTAGTATAAAGGTGGATGGTGTAACAGATTCAGTTGCTTGCGTATTCAGTTGCTCCGAGCAACCTGATCTAGTGGGAGGTGTCCTTGCCCATGGCAGGGGGGTTGGAACTAGGTGGTCTTTGAGGTCCCTTCCAACCCTAACAATTCTATGATTCTATGGTATCAGGGGTAGTATATGATGGCTGAGGCAGCAGCAGATCATTGTGACTGATTTCTGTGAGGCTAAACTAGCTTTACTGTCAGGAAAAGCAGTACATGATTTGCCATTTGATCTGGAACAGTGGTTCATCTAGTCTCTCTAAGTCAGGAGACTTGTGAGAAGAAGGTTGCAAGAAGCCCTGAAATAAATGTATTTAAAGACTAATATTTGATGTTTCCAAGAGGTAAGATTTTAGCTTTCATTTGGCAGTTATGCATATAAACTGGAAAATGGAGACTTATCCCATATTGTTGGTTGTGATCCATCACCCAAGTGTGTATTTCATTGATGGTGTCCAATGAGTCCTTGGCTTTAATGACAGCTATAAGGAGATTGATAATTGGTTTTAAAAAGTTTACACAGACAGAGACATGAAATGGGTCAGGACATGAACTTCTAAGTTAAAAGATACCCAGTTTCTAGGATATCAGAGATTTCAAATTACCAACAATGAGTTTAAAACTGTACCTTATCTAAAGATTCTGATACTGGAAACTTCTTAAGTCACCGAGCTAAATATTTCTGTTCTCTATGTAATTAAGCTACAGTCCCGTTTCAGTGAATATTATCAAAGGCAGATTAAAACTTGAAGACCACAATATTAGTTATTTGCATTCATAATAAATAAACCTGGAGCGGCTTATTTTCAGAACTTTTTGCGTTGCTGAGATGACTATTTTTGCTGAAATGCAAACCTGAGGAATATCTGTGGCTTGCTCCATTATTGTTATTTGCAGTGGAAAGGAGACTTTATTCTGATAAGTCTTTGAGAGCTAAAAGGGTTTATCTTTTGCATGCACCAAAACTCAAGTTCATGAATTGGGAACGAATGAACAGTTCTCTTTCATAATGGAGTTTCCACCTGTTTGATTTTTTTTGGTGTTTTTTTCCTCATCTAAGACATTCTGCTTGTAGAAAGTGCGTATTTTAAGAAATATTGACCTATTGTAGAAGCCCTAACAGGCTATAAGTAGGTTTCTGAATTTACTTACTAATCACAAATTTCTGTTAGGATGACAATGTAAGGGTATTTCTTACTTCTGTAGTGGTAAAATTTACATTTCCTTTTTCCCAATTTGCTGTTACAGACGAAGGACCCCTTTGATGTGAACTTTCTGAATAGACCTTAAATAACATAAGTTTGATCTTAGTGCCAGAGTTTGATCAAAATTATACAACTCCTGTAGAATTCACAATGGGAAAGTAGCCTTTCCCCCCACACAAATCACTCTACGGCAGCCAATTCTGTCTGTGTTGGGAGGTTTTTATTTCCTTCAGCTGCAAATTCATGCTTTTTGGATACTGTTACATGAACTAAATCCTCTGATGGGAGATTCTCTGGATGAACTAGAGTCACAGTCAAAACCTATAGCTGTTCTTTGTTTTGGTGTCCCCCCCGCCATATATTTTGAATCTCGGCAGTGTTGCAAAAGCTTTGATGTACTTAGGAAGGAGCTTTTTAAGGCAAGTTTTGGGGACTAGCATGAAAGTATTCAAATATTGTATTAGTGTGATTAACAATGGATGCGACTAATGTCAAATTTTTCTTCTGCTTTCCTAGTTTGTTTTATGATAGTAGTGCATTCTAAAGATTGGGCTTCAAGGTAGTTAAAATTTTTATAGACATAGGGAAAGAGAAGATTCGATCAGTGAATAATTTTTTTCTAATTGGACAAGATAAATAAAAGTTGACAGGAGGTACTGTCTGGGGCGGGTATAGACCAGAGAAGTGACTTGGCCAAAACTCAAGTGTGATGTCATTACCAATATCTTTCTTAAATTATTTTGATCCTGACTGAATGGAAGAATACCCAAAAGACACCTCATATCACACTAAGTAGAACATGTTGAAGAATATTTGATTTATAGGGAAGCGTCCATCTAATACTGAGTATATGGAAAGACACAGAAATAGATGGAGGAAATACTCTTTTCCTTGTGGAAGAATTAGGAGTAGAACAACAGTGAGCATTGTGTATTTTGGATTAGATATGAATACTTGTTCAAGTAGTCTCACATATATTATAGATTTTGACCCAGAAATTATGGAAAACATTTTGACTCCACAGGCGTTATTAAAAGAGTAATACTGTATGTATTCCAGTAATGTGATTTACGTAATTTTAAGTATTTGTCATGGTAATGTCTTTTGGAAGTTAGAATTTAAAACAGACATAAGAACCACCAGTATTACCCTTAGAAAATGTAACAAAATGCAAAGGAAAATAGCATTATATTACAGCTTTCTAGCATATTTGTCTTCTGAAATTGTCACTACCTTACAAAAGACATTTTTCCCATGTGCCAACTAACTGTTCAGATATATAGTTTAGCTTTATTTCCTCTAATTTTGAATGGAATCTGTAGTTTTAGCTTTAAACTCTGAATTTGACAAGGAATGACGACAAAATCTTGAAATTCTTGAAACTGGAAGTCATATTACTAATGTTCAGTAGGCCCAATGGATATGATGTGCTGAATCTATTGCCTTTCAGTGCTGGCAGGTGATGAATCTTTTTCATAGTAATTTATTATTTTGACAGTAAGGAAAAGAATTCTGCATAGATTCTCAGGCATTTCATAGCAGCAAATCTGTATGGATGCACAGTGTTAAATGAAACTTCTTGAATTTGTGATAAAGTAGTATGTTAATGGGTGTTTTGTCCCCCTGTCCCCCCTTTTCTTCACTGCCTTAGTACTGTCTGTTTGGACTGCAGCATGCTGTTTCAATTCAACATGAAAATCTTGATTTCTTCCTGAAGTGTCTTGAATAAAAGCTGTGTTTGGAGCTTTGATACAGCTTTTACAGAAGACCTAAAATCTCATTCAGTACAGCTGTCAGCTATGTACCTCACAAATGCTAGAAGCTGAAACATCAGAAATGGCAGTTCATATCTGTGAATCAAATGAGAGGAAAACCACTTTTATTGTTTTGAAATCAGGTGCTCTCTGACAGCTTCAACTATGTCATTAATACAGCACAAAGCTGTTATTTCAGAAAGGTATTGTTTACAATTTTATGGCTGCCCTAAGCCCTGAAATGGTTGAAACCTTGTCTGTGGTACAACTGATGATAAGATCTTTCTATTTTGTTATATACTTTATGCTGTTTTGCAATTTAGGATATTTGCCTTGTAAGTGACTGCTTAGGTACACAGGTTGATGATGACTGTTCGGATAATCACGTATTTTCAAAGTTTTCCTTTTTTCCCAGCTCTTCCAAACCACCTTGCACGCGCAGACGTGCATGTTTATGGATAACTAACCCAACAGTGAAACAGTGATCACAACTTAATGTCAAAGGGGACCTTCATTGCAATTGCGCAATTAGAGCTACATTCAGCTTGCAGGACTATAAACCATGTTGACTTATTATGAGGCTTTGTTAACACTGTGTCCCTCTGCTGTGTGAATCACAGAATGGTAGGGGTTGGAAGGGACCTTCTGAGATTATCTAGTCCAACCCCCTTGCCAAAGCAGGTTGGACAGGAGTTGATATGCATTATCCGTCCATTTCTGGCTGCTCCCTCTTCTCTAACTAGTAAAATGGAGGAAAAGATAACTTGGGCATGGATTTTTTTTTATTTTTTTTTTCTCACTTGCACCCTCAGGGCTTTATAGTCTTCCTGGAGTCTGCCCAGGTTCTGGCTTGCACTGTCATTCATACCTGCATGAAAGATTAAGACTGGATAATAGTCCATACTCTTGACAAGTTGTGGCACCCTCTCGGCAACATCTTGAACCTTAGCTCCCAGAAGGCAGCGTACCTCACGTAGCTCCCTGTCAGGGTGTCAGATGGGTGCCTCAGTGCCCTTTAACAGAGAGTCACCCATTATTAGCACTCGTCATCTTTTATGATATCTGCTGTGTGCTGCTGGTGCAGCTCCTCTTGGCAGACCTTGCTCCTGGGTGTTTATAGCTGTTAAAGCTTCATACCTGTTTTTGGTTGTGATGCCAGAGGGTGGGAACTGAAGCAGAGTCCTGCTTTTGTGGGTCACCACAGTCCAAGGTGCCTCATTCTCAGTGGTATCCATTACAGGAACATGGTTATGAAACCACATATCTATCTCTGTCTCAGCTCCTCTGAAACTGTGCAATCTTTTAACAGTTTCTTGCAACTTGGACACCTGATGTAACAGACCATCAACCTGCACATGCTGTGGGCAAGTACTTACCTTTCCAAAAGGAAAAGAGAAGGGTCTGGGCAGTCACTGCAATGTACCACCTGTACTGAAGTCTCCCTCCTTACCAGTTCCATCTGGGTGGATGTGTTGGACATCTGAGGGGCTTTCTGTATAGGAGTGCTGGGTTTAGCTCTGAGGCAAGTGCCCACCATTTTGGCAGAGACCGCGAGCACTTCCCTGGGCTGTGGACCTAGAAGCAGGTTGCAGGGCCCTTCCTGCATGAACTGCTGCACCATGGCCTAGTGCTCCTTAGGACCATTTAAATCTCCTGTGGTTGTTTCCGGCAACACCCTTGTCGCAATGTCAGCTTCACACTGGAGAGCTGCTGGCTCCTGTTGGGGCTCTTGGCTCTTCCTCTGGTTTCCCTGGCTCTGGAACCCGTCCCCCCTCCTGCCGTCTACCTCAATCTAGCACCCAGCCGCAGAAATTGCCGTGTCCGCCACTGCGTTCCTCACCTACTGAATGCCTGATAGTATTCTTTGCACAAAGGTGTTCTCTTTCAAGCTGCGGATTAATATTCAGTGCTGTATTTGGAGCCATTTACACATTTCCTGTTTATTTTTAGAGACTCATTGGGGAAAAAGCGTCTCCTTTTCTTGAAACATTTCTTTCTTTTACTTTTGCCTTCTGACTCAAAGTGTTGTGTCAGCAAAGACTGAAAAAATTATTGCAAATTTGAGGAAAATTCTCAGGTTATTCCTTCAGAAATGCCATTAGAGGGGTTAAGTATAAATGTTTTTGAATAACAGCAATAATTTGATTCGCATACATGGAGAAAAAAATAGATTGAATGGTAAAATGGAAGACGTAAGTTGGACTTCATGTTCGTAACTGGTTTGCTGGTATGAACAGTATATTTAGAGCATTGAGAGAAGTTTGAGATCTAATGGTCTGTTTTTCCACCCACATACAGTGTGAACAGTTATGGGAGATTCTTGTCAACATTTAATCTTGAATCAAGTCTCTTGTAAAATTATTTAATGTAAAAATGAGATGACAGCCTAAATATGATGAAAGAAGAAATACATCTTCAGGAAACTTTGGAAGAATACCCACCCCATGACTGCTGCAGAGACAGCTGATTTTTTTTTTTAATATATATTTTTTTTTTTTTTTCATTTCACTTCATAGTAACATGAGGATGGAAGGAAAACACGATCTCAGGCCTGGGATTTTTTTGAGGGGTGCTGGTGGAGTGTCATCTGCTTTTGTATCTAACAGCATTGTTGAAGCATCTCTCCTAAAACCTGTGGGGAATGCTATGGTAGAGGATTTGGGAAAGTTTGTGTTCACAGGCACAGTGATTTTCCTGCAGTACTTAAAGGTCTATAGAGAAAACAGGAGTCTGAATGCAGAGGCTTGGAGTAAGGCTTCAGGTGCCAACTGACCTCATAGTCCAAAGCAGACAGGTTCTCTGAAATATTTCATGGAGAAGTTTGTTGTTCCAGTGCAGTAGGTTGTAGCTGTTGACCTGGAAAACATTTTCTTTTTTGCTTTTATCACCATAGTGAACTAAACTGATCCTGGCAAAAATATGAGTAGTTAAAAAGTGGGAACTCAATCTGTCTTTAAGGTGTAACTGAGAAGAAATGAACTCTAATATTATGTACTCAAGTGCCCTTTCAGGCCCTTGTTTTTCTTTTCAGCAGAAGGAAGGTGGCGCATACAGGGCATTACAGGTAACAAATGACAGTCGTCAGCTATGATTGCAATTTATATAGTGCATTATTACTGAACATTTCCAGTAGACTGAAGAAGGGAGTTGTGATCTAGTCTTAAATGTTAACTGTAGTTCTTGTTAGCATTGAATTCACTGCAAAGATTTAGTATGTTTTTTTGTTTTAATTTTTTAACTAGCACTTCGACAGCCATGACATTCTGCTACTGCTTGCTTGTCAACATAGCTAAGGCAATCTGACATGTAGTGCTTGTAGGTAGACGCACAGTAAAGGCACTAAGGATTTGATCCCTAGTCTTTATGTAAATGGTTTTTATTGCAATACTTCAGTGACAGAGACAGGGAATGATATGTGCAATATTTTAGAGGTTAGTTTTATGGTAGATCAAGATTTTCTAAAATGCCATTAGCTTTGTATCTGCTGCATTGAGCCTTCGTTCTCTACAAGTATAGCTGTTTTTACTACTAAAGTCCTGTTTTTATTTGCTGTGTTCTTTCAGTCTACTTGATAGCTGCAAATCTTTACAGGGTAAATCAGAATCAAATATTAATGTCAACATTTCAAGGAAAGGTCAGGCAAAGAGGACCCACAGACTTGAGAAAGTCTGATTCTCTGACCGCTTATATAACAATACCTCTTAGAATCCAAGTCGAATTAAACTAATACAATGAGTTATCCATGATGTTTTCCTTGCAATCTCCACATTCCCTATTTGGAAATGGGAGGACAGCTGTTTTCTACTACAGCAGTCTCCCCTGTGCCAAGCTTTACTTGGGCAGGGAATCTAGGTTTGTACTGACAGACCCATGTGATATCTTGTTGAATTTGTTATGCCACTTTTAATAAACCTTGGTTAGAAAACTACTTCATTTCCATAGTGGCATCACTGTAAAAAGGAAAGAAATGTGTTTAATTAGTGATATAAGTATAACTTAATGCCAGTCTTCTTTCAATAAGACAGATTGTGCTACTTGGTGTGTCCTAATGAAGTAAACTCTGAATACAGATGGTCTGTGTTAATAAATAGTAGTAGTAAATAGTACCCATCCTATTTCTGCTGTTAAAAGATTCCTAATACTTTTTTTAGTTACAATTTGGGATAGTATGAAAAATGCAACTAGATATATGCTGGATGTGTGAAAACCACCAATTCAGCAAATTGTTATAATTAGTTGTACTTTCAAAGTCTCTTTTCTTGCATACATTAAGTGTGACTCTTCATTCTTCTTCCTTTTTTTTTTTTTTTTCCTAATAATTATTAAACTAATAGTGAAGCTTGGTCCCAAGGTGAGGAAAATGTTTGGAAAAGCTTTATTGGCTTATGTGGATTTTGGGTCAAGTCTATGGGGAAATGTTCCTGAAAGCTAGGCTTAGAAAATTGATATAGTAAAATGAAAAATGTGGTGAGGTGATTTTCAACATAGTTTTTCAGCATAATGCTATGGAGGTTCTTAGAGGAATAGAATAGAGGTGAGTGTGTATATATATAGACTGGGGGTTGTAGATACTATAAAAAGTACGTTTAATTTGCTTTTATATTCTTTTAGCTCAGTTTAGGCTTTTAACGAAGATAAGCTTCAGTGAAGTACTGTAGAAAATTTCTGAACAGAAAGGACAGCACTGTTTGGTGAGGAAGAATAGATAGTTGTGCTTTTTTTCATTCACAGTACAGAGCACTGCATCAGGGCTTAATTCAGAAATTAAGAGAGGGAAAGAAAGAGTAGGAAGAGGCTGGAGTTCACAAATTGCCTTCCGTTTGGAAAGATCCCAAAATAAATTGCACTGTATGCTGTACAAATGATTAACATTTGGTAACACTGAAATTAATCTCATTCTGGGGCAGGTTATAGCAGATTTTAGTGCTCAGCAATATAATTCTGTTTTAAGGCAAATTGAAGGCTCTCACTGTTTTTGAAGCATAGGGGAATCTCAGGAATGCAGAATGTAATTTCCTAATTGGACACTAAAAAGGCTAATCTTCCAAATTTATTTCTTTTGTGTGCATGGAAGAGTCATGTCAATTGTAATGATAGCTGCTGAGAATTTAGCCAAAGTAAAATAATCAAGTCTTCAGTATTAAGTCCCATAGAAGAAAAAACACGTCTAGCAGCACAGTCCTTTCTAATACACTGCTTCTCTCTGAGTTCAACACTGACTTTGTGTGTCACGTACTGAAGCATCAGCAGGGTTTCCTGCATCAGCTGGGATTATCCTTTGTCAGTCATCCTGGCAAGGTCCGAATCTGCTCGATTTGAGATTAAGGCAATTATAACCCAGCACAGGACCTGAGGCACTGAGATAACAGGATAGTCTTGTGGATGGGAAAGAAGAATGATGTTAGAGGTGCAATAAGTTTATGAAAGTAGGACAGCATAATTTCTTCAACTGTTGAATAATGATTTGTGTTGATTCTGGTAGTTTATCATAATAGTTCTAAGCTGTTAGCAGAAAGTTGGTATTGGCAGTTTGAAGGTAAGAACCAAGATTTGTGATAAGCCTAGCTTTTCATTTTCATGTGAATTAGCTTATCCTTTAGTAGAACCAATGAATGGGAGTTAGACATTTGAAAATTTACAATGTTGCACTGAAGTCAGTGAAAATATTCCTGCCGATGTCCTTGAGGCATAGAGAAACCCTAAAGGCTCTAGGATTAGACAGATATTTTTTATAGATCTACTCTGTAATGATTTTGGCGTAGTAATACTCAGGGGACTTCTTATTGATAAGGCCAGGGTGCTTACTGGATTCTCCCTCTCTCTAGCCCCCATCTTCTGTTTCTGCTTCCACTATGCATTTGCAGAGAACAAGATAGTCACACTTTTCTCTTCTTCAACTCCACCAAAATTAGCATTGTGTCTGTTATGAGATGTGTGTGTAGTTTTCTACTCGTGTTTAGTACTATTGAATTAATTAGAAACATTAAATAAATTAGGTTTTTGGATGAGGATTTGCAATAAGTGAGACTAATAGACAATGAGTTAGACAACAATAGATACTACGGTGTTAAAAGTTCCAAGAAGAAACTGTTGCATTTTTTTAGAATAAAATTTGCTAGATTATACTGGTGTGCTAAATTGACTGAAAATTATGTCAGAAAAATTGGTATTTCAGAAAATTTCCTGATCCCTGTAAGCTCTGTGGTCTTCAGATCTGTGGTGGTCCTCATTTCTGAGCTGTCTGGGGGGACACCACAGTTCCCAGGCATCTGCATTTAGATAATCAGCATAAAGTTGCAGCTCTTAAGAAAAAAAATCACCAGGAAAGCAAAGAATATGGAGAAGAAACATAAGGAAAGATTATGAAAAGCAAAGAATGGGATAATACGTCAAAAGACTGGAATAAGCAAAATGTACTTTTGAAAGAAAAAAAGCTGAAAAAAATTCAAGGAGAAGTTCAAAAGTTACAACTAGGTTAGGATAGAGAGTAGATAGACTTGTACAAAGCATTTGACACTGTTGTCTACAACGTCCTTGTCTCTAAATTGGAGAGACATGGACTTGATGTCTGGACCATTCAGTGAAAAAGGAATTGGCTGGATGGTTGCACTCAAAGAGTCATGGTCAATGGCTTGATGTCCAAGTGGACACCAGTGATGAGTGGCATTTCTCAGGGACCAGTGCTGTTCAACATCTTTGTCTGCAACATGGACAGTGGGATTGAATGCACCCAAGTTGGCAAGTTTGCTGATGACACCAAACTGTGTGGCGCAGTCGACATGTTGGAGGGAAGGGATGCCCTCCAGAGGGACCTGGACAGGCTTGAGAGGTGAACCTGTGCAAACCTCGTGAAGATCAACAAGGCCAAGTGCAAGGTCCTGCATGTGGGTCGGGGCAATCCCAAGCACAAATACAGGCTGGGCGAAGAATGTATTGAGAGCAGCCGTGAGGAGGAGGACTTGTGGGTGTTGGTTACAAGAAGCTCAACATGACCCAGCAAGGTGTGCTTACAGCCCAAAAAGCCAACCGTGTCCTGGGCAGCACCAAAAGAAGTGTGGCTAGCTGGTCAAGGGAGGTGATTCTGCCCCTCTACTCCACCCTCCTGAGACCCAACCTGGAGTACTGTGCACAGCTCTGGGGCCCCCCAACTTAAGAAGGACATGGACCTGTTGGAGCGAGTGCATAGGAGGGTCATGAAGATGATCAGAGGGCTGGAGCACTTCTATGAAGACAGGCTGAGAGAGCTGGGGTTGTTCAGCATGGAGAAGAGAAGGCTCTGGGAAGACCTTATAGCATCCTTCCAGTACTTCAAGGGGGCCTACAGGAAAGATGAGGAGGGACTCTTTATCAGGGAGTGTAGTGATAGGACAAGGTGTTTTAAACTGCAAGAGGGTACATTTAGACTAGATATTCAGAAGAAATTCTTTCCTGTGAGGGTGGTGAGGCACTGGAACAGGTTGCCTGGGGAAGCTGTGGATGTCCCATCCCTGGAGGTGTTCAAGGCCAGGCTGGATGGCGCTTTGAGCGACCTGATCTAGTGGGAGGTGTCCCTGGCCATGACAGCAGGGTTGGAACTAGATGATCTTTAAGGTCCCTTCCAACCCAAACCTTTCTATGATGCTATGATTAGTAAAAAAAACTTTGAGAACATGATAGTGTCTATTTGTGCACATGGCAAGATGCTGCTGAAGCAGGGATACTAGCCAATAGACTTTTTTCTTTCAAAAGCTTGGGTTCTTGTCTCAAATTCAGGGGAGTTTTTTACACCATCTGTCTGATCCCAACACAGGGAAAGAGACTTTCTTTACTCATGCTCAGTCTTTGCTGATCTTTCTCACTTTAGAACTTTGTCCTGTTATACATTCAGGATGTCTGTGGTCAGAGAGCATCTATACCAACATTCAGGTAACCATTTAGGAGTGGCCTGCCCCCTGCTCCTCATTTTTCTGTTCTACAAGGAACGCATTGTGAAGCATTTTACGTGACCACTGGCCAAAGTTGATTGGAGTTTTCCATATGAAGCAGGAGCTTCATCTTATACTGCATATGAAGATGTCAGATATTATTTTAGAACAATCCAGTCACTAACAACTTACAAGAAATGGGTCAATTAGTTCGAGTTAAAGTTGAATTGCATGTAAGAATAATTCCTTTAAGAAATCCAGCTCTTGGTGACATACTGGTTCGTTATACTAGGTGAGTCTAATAAAAGAATAATGCAGATATTTGAAACTTTCTTTTGTGCTTAAAATTCACTAGATTCCTTTAGTGAGCTGCCTTTGAACACTTTATTTTTTTTTCTTGAAGCTTCATCAGTAAAAGTTAGGGGTTGATAAATACTGTTCTTTTAGAGACCTGCATGTTGAATTGCTCTTTTTTCAGAGTAGCTGCTAGTATTCACAATGAAACTGGAGCCAGTCTTTGCTTTTTTTTAAAAAAAAAAAAGACTAATGGCTCTATTTTCTTTAGAAACAATGGAAGATAGCCATTTTGGAGGCGAACAATTCTTCATTAATTTCCCTGAAGACTATTCTTATGCAAGATGATTTGACAGATAACATTTAGTGATTAAAAACAGTTGTAAAAATTACACGGTACTGAAGTGTGTTTTTATACATATTATCACCTCTGCTCAATAGAAAGATTAAGGTTAGGATCTATATATACATAGAGGAGAAACAGACAGCTGAGCAAGCTAGGAAAAGAAAATGAAGGTAAGACGTGTATAGAAAAGCGGAAGAATGGAAGTGCAGAAAGGATATCTAGCACATTTACATGATACATATTGGTATCGGGATCACTATTGGTTCTTTGGCATTATTGATGTTAATTATCTAGTCTTATTCTGTTAAATCTGTTTATATTTCAACTCTTGTTTTTTTTTGTTTCCTTGTTTTTTTTTGTCCTGATGTCCCTTCTGGGTGAGGAGGGGTCATCGGGTAAGAGAAAAATTGTCTAAATGAGAGTAAATTGTTGTGGGTTCCTCAAACCATAACACATATTTAGGATATCCAAGCAACCTGAACTCTCCACAACACTGGCATAGTGGGCGGAGTTAGGGAAGAAAACATCTGCAATTTCTTTAAAATTAATTTACTTTTATTTGGGATATCAAGGTTTCATAAACCTTTGGTCACTTCAGTGTCAGTAGGATTCGGGATTCACCCTAAATTTCTGGACATGTTTATAGACTTGGTATCATCAAAATGCATTTTATTTGAAACTCTCTCATGTTAACTATGTTTCAGCATAGATTTTGTCAAGGGGAAGATAAAAATTAGAATGTACAGTGTTGTCAACATTTCTTTTTGAATTTAATATTTGCAAGTAGGATAAAAAAAGGTTGCAAGACAGGTGTTTCTTAAGGGGTGTGTAAAAGGTGCTTAAATTAAGGTCATGCATGGACTAGTGTTTGAGAAATTGGAACATCAGAAAGCTTTTTGAGATGGAAAAATCTGCTGATTTATCTCAGAAGTATCATAGTGCTGTATTAATCTCTGTTAATGAACAGAGGACTTTTCTTGGAAAGAAAACATTACTTCTGATTAGGCAAAGTTCAGAGTAGCTAAAGTAATTAGTGGTATTATGAATTTAAGACTTAATTTTCACTTTAAATATAGGTTGAATGAGCCCAAGCCTTACTGTTTTTTGTTACAAAGACTGGCACGTTCTTGAAAAGAAGTTTGTAGTTGTGAAGTACATATCCTAAGGTGATTAACTAAAGCCTAAATTGCTTGTTAAGCACAGGGCTTCCAAATATTTTTCTAAGAAATGAACTCTGACTTGATTTTCTTTAAACAGACTAAGACACCTGTGAAGTTCCTCTGTTGTGTGTGGAGTAAATATTTCTTTTCTGTGAGGCAGCTGATTTTTTCCAAATGTATCTAATACTGGAACCCAATTCAAGTATGTGTTACTTCCTGATTTTTTTTTTATTTTCCCAAGCCACGTGATGCATTACTATTATTCTACTAAATAACATATCACCCTGAAATCTGTATGTGCTTTTTATCTATTGTGTTCTCCAATTTGCCAAATTTGTTCTTCTGTAACGTTGGCAAGAAATGTGGGAATATTTTTGTATCCCACAGATCAAAAGGGATGACTGACTGACTTAGAACATACGTGTTTTTTTTTCTTCTTACCAACGTTACTACTCTTATTACTCTTGCCTGTATTCTTGTTTTATTATTGAGTTTAAACTGTATGACGCCTTATTTACATTCTTTAACTGTAGATGCACAATTATGGTTGTATTTTGAGAGTACTCTGAAATCTACAGATGAAAATGCCACTGTTTTTAGAAATTAAAACAACTCAACTATCATAATACCTCAACCAGCATAATCTCTATAGTGCATGTACAGATGCAATCTAAAAAGTAATTAATATAAAGCTAAACATACATTAAAAAATTATAAGCGATGTAATACTTGGGACAAGTTATATCATCCTTGCAAATACCTTTGATTATATTAGGATCCTGCGTAAAAGGTACTAAAATAAACAGTGATGTTTTACTGCTTTTAAACTTCACAATATGTATGTTCTCATTTGGATAAAGTAAGTGTTTTATGTCTAACATTTGAAGGTTAGCTTGTCACAGCAGCAGGGAATACTGGGAAGATGAGTAAAGCGTAGCTTTGGAAAGGGGGGAAAAAAAAGTTACCTAGATGATCAACACTCTCAAGGAAAAGGATGCTAATTGTATCCACTAAGTAATAACGTCAAAATTGAAGTGGGACTGAATGACAACTTTATTTATAACTAAATTATGTGCGTAAACAAACATATACATCTATATATATGTATGTATGAAATAATGATAAAAATAATTCTTGGGTCTCATACGTGAATACATGTACATGAGGGATAAGAAGTCATTCAGTCTTGGGGTTGTGAGGAGCGCCACTAAGCTTACACAAGTCTGAGGAGTTCTCTTGTTCTCTCCAAATTTCAGTCTACTAATCTGCCAGTCAACATTTTGCGCTGCAAAAGCAGTCCTTTGCCACAATTCTGCGTTCACCAACTTGCTCCCATATAGTTTTAATTTGAAGACTGACCCTTAATCCAGTTTTTCTTGCTCACCCACCACTACAAGTGTCTCAGGAGCTCCCAAGTAACAGAAGCTAGCAAACACTGTCTCGAAAGTTGTTAATGATGCTAAGAAGGCAGCTGAAAACCTGTTTGGTCTCAAGGAATCCTGCCTTATCAGAAGACTTGCATTGACTCTCACAGTTCGATAGCTCATAACATGTATCATGCCTCTTACAACTACCCTTAAAGTAGAAGTAGAATTATTTTATATAGTCCAGATCCAAACAAAGCATGTAAGCCGCAGGCATCTAGAAGCTAATCAGCTTCTTCCTGGCTCCAGTAAGCAAATCACGTGCTACATACTAACTTGATGTTATAAGTGGGAAAGACTGAATAAAACTCAGAAGTCTCTCCCTCCACCTTCGCTTGTGCCCAACCAACACTCTCTTCTGAGCACTGTTTTCGGAGTAAAATCTGCAAGAAGATGCCAGCCTGGTAACTCAGTGCTATTAGGCATAGAATGCATGTGCCTTTTTATTGCCTAAGAGTTTTGTTTATAGTAAAAAAATTATCCCCCAACGCACACACTGTGTCAATCCTATATAATTTTTCCAAACCAGAGGTACAGAGAGGGCTCTCCAGTCATCCAGACTCAATGTGTTCCCATGCTTCCAAGTTAAGTGATATGAATAGTGAACTGTGATGTAACCTGCACTCTAACAGGAGATCATCCTGTATTTTAAAAAGGAAAAAAAAAGTTTCTAGTAATTCATGAATATATATATACACACACACATTTAGTTTAGGGTTTTGGAACCACATATGTACTACCTCAAAACCTTCATTACCATTTTGATTTTTTCATTTTGTAATTGTTATATTTCTTAGAGATAATTGACACCTACTTTATATAAGCTTAGTAAGACTTCTCTTGAATTTTCTTTAAGTTACCAGTATATGCAAAAGTGTAATCAATATCAAATACTGTTATTTAATTCCTGCACAGTTTTGAGTCACAGTACCTTGGCTGGTTAGGAGGTGGATTTTTTTTTTTCTTTTGATATGGTTGTAACTGTATTGTTTCAGTGGTACAGTTAAATAGGGCTTTAAATCAAGATAGCATCTCTTTTCTGCAGGTTAATGACTTACATCCATTAAAGGATTCTGAATGAAAACATATCAGAGGTTTGAACGACTTTTATTGTTCTTGATAAAGTCATATAGTTTTTTGTGTAACTGGTGTACATTATTTTAAATACTTTATTGTGCAAGTTCTTAGGTTGGTATGCATAATTTAGAAATTACGATAAGAACATATAACTGTCTAAATAGTTAGCATGCACAATGCTGAGGTCATGTAAAGGCTGTAATTCGAAATGTAGGAGAAATCAGATAACATTTTAATATGTTGCATCCAAATTGCAACCAAGCCTCAAGGATGGGTTACTGTTATAAGAAGTTGGGATATGTATTTCACTTTAATGATATTCTACAGTGTACAGCTATGAGAGATAGCGCAGAACATTGTTCTCAGCCTTGGCATAAGAAACTACCTGTTGGGAGAAACATACCAAAATCCTAATCGTGTCTGTGCGAATGGCATATGGCAGACCCCATGATTATCTCTGTAAAGAATTTTTTCTGCACTGAAAAACAAACAAGGAAACAATAGGAAGGGCAGCAAAAGTATAGTATCTGTTTCATAGCTGTTTCCAGATTTTTTCCTTGACATGCAAAAACTGCAAAATCTTTCAGCTTCCTGAAAGAAAGCTGGTGAGTAGCACTTTTCTTTCCTCTTGTCCTCAGATATGGTTGAAAATATGTTTTCTAGAAATGGAATGAGGGCCAAGGCCTTTGCAAATACCTTTCCTAAAGTCTAAGTAGACCCTTAAAATCTAGGCTTTTTTTGTCTTTGTGCCCCCCATGTGTCCTTTGCGTCTTTCAGGGCTTCTTTCCTGAACACAATACAACAATTTTCATAGCTGGATTATAAAAAAAAAAAAGTGGGGGGGAGGGGGAAGAGGGGGAAAAAACCAAACAGGCAGACAAGACCAGTTGCATGAGTTCCTGTCATTCGTGGAATAGTGCAACATTTGAAGCAGAAGGACGTTTTTTCTTCAAATTTTTATTAATCACATTTGGTCCAGGTAGGCTGTTGAGTCAGTCTGCTAATCCACCCTTTTCTTTAACCTGCAGGGCTTCAAATACCATCAAAATTGATACCTCCACTAACTATTCTGATCCTTACTGGTGATTTATTTCAAATTGTTTTGGTTTATTCTTCATTTGATGGGAGCGCAGCATCAGGAATTATGAGACTAATGCTTCTAAAGGATGATAGATGTCTTCAGGATGTTGTAAGGAAAGAATGAGCCTTCCTCACTCAGTCTTAAACAGAGAAATGAAGCTATGACAGATCTTTTCTGAAAGACATGTATATTATAAAGTACAATGGCCGTGTACATCAGCCACGTTTTTAGTGCTGTGGGAAGGTACTTCCTTCTGCTGAAAAGTATATCACTCGCTGTGTCCCATTGTGAAAATTGTTTGATGTGAAAGAGATTTAGAAGTGGCAAATTCTGTCTTGATTCTGAATTTTCTTTCTATGGTTCTCCATGTCAGTCAAACTGACCCTATTTTTCTGGAGTTCGCTTATATCTAGGGTTTAGGTTTGGTTGGTTTTTTGTTGGGTTTTTTGTTTGTTTGTTTGTTTTCCCCTTCTGGTTATTGCTGACTTGCTAGTAGTTTGAAAAAAAGTTTGTTTCTGAAGTTGTATAGTGTAGGTACAGTAGATTTAATTGATACAGTAAGCTGAACAAACTGCTGAAGTTAGTATTTTTCTGTATCAGATACTATTCTGGAGGGTTCTCTTAATGAGGTGTCTCAGAGCAAAGAACCGGTTTGCCTCCCTTGAAAGTGGCACCCTGCTTTTTCTGCTGCAAGGCAAAAGTGTTATTATCTGATGCAGTACAACAAAAAAAATCTCTTTTGACTTTGTTTCTAAATATGTTCTGGAATATGATAAAAACCACTAAATACCGTTTTCTCGATCAACGTGTTGTTTCTCATATATAATTTGAATCACTTTTGTTCAGAAAGCTGTAAGTTTTCCCTATTTCAAAAACAGAAAACTCTTTCCAATATATTTCTTATTCTTGTTTCAAATAGTATCTTCAGTTTTGGATTTAATGTATGAGCCAATCATTAAATGCATTTATTTCCCATTTTTAAACTATGAATTTTGTGTCACAGAGTCTTCAGAAATCATAATGAAAGAACATGGATACCATATAGTCTTTCTCTTAAAAGTTTGTAAAAGCCAAAATTAAAACTGCCTAGGTTTAGTGTCTGTCATGAACGCTCTATAATCATTAATGACATGGTCTTTAGTAAATGTTCATATTTTGTTTATTCATAAGACCCCTTTACTGTTCACTGTTTATAACAGAATGAAACATCTTAAATTATTTTGTTCAGTCCAACTAGTTTGTGGACCTAGTCTTTGATCTTCTTGCTCAAACTGTTCTGAAGCCAATGATAATTTCCTCTTGGATTTATAAAATGATCTTGAGAACACAAAATGCTTTAAAAATTACTCGTGCAGGATAAAAAGAAAGGTAAAGAAAATGAGGTGCCATTCTCCTCTTTAGTAGCAGGAAGGATGAGATAGAGATCATGAGTGTATGCTCTTTAGAGTCATAACCTTTGATCTGAGCATTTAGCAGCCTATCTAGCATTTTTATAACATTTGACATACTCCATTAGCTCTGAAGCACTGAACTTATCACTTTATCTAATTGGATTCTGGGCTTGATTTTTAACGGTACTAATTCATCAAAGATTTGCGTACAGAATTTCCTATTTTTTAAAAAAGCAGGAAAAACCCTAGGAATTTTATTTAAAGGAGTATTGACATATTATTATTTTTAATAGATTTTAGTTCTTAAAGTAATTTTAAAAGCCCAGACTTGGTTGAACAAACTTTCCATGCCATGATATTTTTTGACATTTATAAATTGTTTTTGTTTCAAACTGGATTTTAGCTAGAAATTTGAAATTTCCTCTGACAAGAAAGATATAAACAAGCTTCCTTTTAGTTCGGTATTTTTTTATAACCAAAATGAGCATTTCATGTGTTCTTTGTGTTAGAGAAGACTATAAACAGAGAGCAAGCTCTGTATGAGTAGTAGAAGCCCCATTGTTATTTGGGGCACCAGGTATGCATTATATTCTGTAGAAGGAAGTTTAAGTGGTATAGGGTTACCTTGAAATAATATGGGGAAGTGGCCAATCAAGTTAAGCAAGGCATTTCTTTCAGTAAAAAGAACCTGAATGTGTAACAGTCAAAATTTGTCAAACTTGGTACATTTCTAGAAAGTGTCTGTTTTGACAAATACCAGTTTTCTAACAAAAAGCTAAACAAACAAGCAAAAATCCATGGAATTTCCCATCCAGCTTTATGCTGACCTCTGCAATTTAGGCTATAGAGGTTACCATTCTCCATGTGGGAGACATAGGTGAAACAGTTTGACAGTGTTTTTCTTCATTATGTATTGATCAAGACCCAGAAATTTAGGATTGCTTTCCAGACTGTAAAGAAAATGTTTGTGGCTTTGGTTATGGTTTTCTTTGCAATCCAGTTTCCTCCCCAACTTAATTATTTCTTTACATTTCTTCAAACCTCTTCTTGTACCAGTCCTGTCTCCACTGTTCTTGATTTCTCATCCTTCCTTTGCTTGCCTAAGCTTAATTCCATTTTTATCCAGTCACTTTGAGATGCACATCTGAATTCTTTATTTCTTTCAACTAATTTCCACTTCCTTTTTATACCACCTCCCTCCAGTACACTACTAAAAAAATCAGTTGCTACTGTTGACTTCCTCCTCCTTATTTTCTTTCATGTGGCAGTTCCACCTTACTGCTGCCTCCTGGATTTATCTTCTCTCCTTCCCAGTTATCAGTTATTTGTCCCCTAATGTCTACATTCCCAAATCTTGGTTTCCAGAAACTACTTTGTGACTCCTCTTTTTACTTACCTTATTCCAACCCTCTCTTTTTGTTTGGTGTGCGCCAAACTTTTCATACAATCTACTTATTCCTTTTTGTCTCCAGTCATCAGTTACTTCTGTGGGTTTTTTTCCTTGCATTCCAGTATTAGAAACTGTCATGTACACATACGACAGTTCAACTACCCAAGCAGGAAACACAGGTGAATAAAGAAAATAATAACACATTGCAAAAGCACAGTAGAAAAGAATTATTCCTTTTCTTCAAATATTTGGAGTTAAGAGTATTGACATACTGTAAAAAGTCATCGATTCAGATAAATTTTAGTTGGAAGCTACCCCTCAGGGGACCTATAACCTTACCTCCCACTTAAAGTCGGGGCTGTTGCAACACTGGATTGATCAGCTCAGCTGTGTTTTTTCCAGTCAAATCTTGAAAACCCTAAAGAACAAAGATGCCATGATCACTATGAGCAGGTTGTTCTGCTGCTGCGCTACACTCCTTGTAAAGAAATTTTCCATCATATCCAGCCTGAACTTCCCAAGCTGCGATGTGTGATGTTTGCACCTTGTTTGAATCGTTTTACACTGCTGACAAGAGCTGGTAGTTGCCGTTCAAATGGTTGTACGCAACCATCCATTAGCCTCCTCAATCCCAGACTATATAAATCCAGTGCGCTTAAATTCTCCTGCTGTCCAGTGTAACTCACAGGCCATTTTCAACAAAGTCGGTTGTTTCGCAGTCTGTATCCTGCGTTCCTTCCAAGTTATTCCTTCCTAGCTTCAGAACTTTCCAATTCATATTAAATCTCATTTTTCAGCTGAGCAAACCTTCCAGTTACCGAGTTCTCTCTGGATTGAGCTTTTGCTATTTTTTTATGTCATCTGCTCCTACTAGTTCAGTTGTTTATGTCGTGCGCTGTGTTATCATCCAGGTTGTTACTGAAGATGTTAAACAATATGATCCCCAGAACTGAATCTGGTGTGCTTTGGCCATTAGCCAGACACCAGTTGACGTTAAGCTGTTGACCACCGATGTAATCAATTTTCAGCCCACTGAAGTGTCCAGCCTTGACTTTGCCACTTTCAAATGAACGCACTATAGGAGACTATATCAAAACCCTTAGTAAAGTGAACGTACACTACACCCACCATTCTCCCCTCATGCACAAAACTGTTATTTCATTGTAGAAGGCAGTCTGGCTTGTCAAACACTGTAAATCCTTCGTAGGTCTGCACTGAGTATTTATTGTTGTCTGTCGTGTGTGGAAAAGGACTCAAAGAGGACATTTTTTCATTGATCTTTACAGGGACTGAGTTGAGGCTGCCTAGCCTACAGTTTCTGCATCTACCTTCTTAGTTTTATTTTTTAAGATGGTACCTTTTTTTCCAGTTCCCAGAGATCTCTGTGATATGGTCCACCATTTTTAATAGATACAAACCATAGCTTCACAACCATATTGGCCATCTCTTTCAACACACTTTGGTAAATTCCCTCCAGCTACATAGATGTGATCTGATCTCTGTGTGTAGTCTGTTACTCTTCTGCCACTCTTGGCTGTCATTCTCTTTGCCAGGCATGTCATTGTATGCACAGGTCAGGGAATAAGTTTTGCCCTTGTTAGCAAGGGCTTGTGCGTTAGTGTAGAGGCACCAGAGGAAATGGAACAGTGACCCTTCTGAACAGGTATGTGAAAGTCCCACACATATCTTTCTTGCCTCACATATCATCTGTTTTCAACTCTGTTACACTACAGCTCCTGTAGTCTAACAAACCTGTTTTAAAGTCCTTCTCACAAGTTGAATCTTGACAGCATAGTAGGAAGAGCATGGCCAAAATTTTTTAATGTGTTTGTAGTAAAAAGATGGTGTGTGGTTTTTTTTTTTTTTTTTTTTTTGTTCACGATGAGAAATATGAGATACGCTTTATTGGGATTTAGAAGCTTAGAGCGTTCATGCTTTGATATTAATTCCTTCCTATTCAAAATGTTTTTCAGTATTTTCTCACTATTTCTGAATATAAGCTTTAGTGAGCATTTTGTCTTTCTTGGCAAATGTTTTCAATACTGTTCTATTCAAACCTGCTGTTAGTAATGCTGCTAGTACCAAATAGACAGCCTCCACAGAAATCTTACTGAATGAGATCGGTGAAACAGAAAGAGAGGGCTGAAAAGTGGTGGCTCCTAGCCCAGCCTCATCATTGGTACTAGAAGCATGAGGCAAAGGGAGTGGGGTAAACATTGAGCATGGAGAGCTGAGTGCCAGAGCTGCTGGAAGCAGCTATTGATTCTAATTGTGCTTTGCCAGCCCTGTGAATACAGGCCTCGGGGGTGGCATGGCCCAGAAGTCTGGAGCAGCAGAGGAAGCTGACATCAGCCTCCCTGGAGGCTGGCACTGAACAACAAACTAGTGTCCTTTCACCTGTCCCTCCAGCACCCCACTCAAGGAGGCTAGGTGCAAAACAAGTAGAAAAGGAGTTTTGCTGCAAGGCTCAATCTCACCTACAGGTGTTTATGTCCTTCACTACCAGATGAGCAATGCTGATATTATCTCTGTGGTGGTTCCTTATTTTGGATTTTGTTTTCTCATATTGATTCCTTGACTTACTAAACTGATCTTTAAGATTACCTGATTCCCAGAAATACTGGACTTGAAGTTCTACTGTCTTTATCTGTGTCAGAAGCGTGCTCTCTCTCTATGCACTGAACAACTTTTGGTGGTTTTGGCTAAAGGAATTATATTTCTAATGGGAGGCTTAATCTGGGGAAAAGGAGTCAAATCTGGCAGTAGTCACCTTTCTATGCTAGCCTGTAAGAATCTTCTAGATCTTCGTATTTCTGAAGTCCAGGTAATAAATATGATTGTGTTTTTTCTTTTAAACCTTGGTTTACTAAAGAAGGATTCCTGCTCTGTGCTTCTTTGGAGTGTTGGAAAGGAATCCTCAAAGGTGGCTTCATGGTAAGCATAAGAGGTATCTCAGCTGGTGAGGAAAGGTATAGAGCCAAAAGAGTTGCTAGACAAACAGTGCCTGCACTCCTGGATCTAGTTCTGCTCCTAGTTCTACTGCAGGTCCTTAACTATGTGGTGTCATATAAGGTATGCACATATTGTCCTACAGATTGAGCAACCTATTGAATGCATTTGGGACAATTAGTAAAAAAAACGTGCTCAGGAGCACACAGTCCATCCAGGTTTCTTGCCTTCACCAATGTTCTGAAACACGTAAGATGCTGCAATAGTAAATATGGTGCTGGTTAGTGTGGTAGCTACGTTATTGCCTTAAGTGCACTATCCTGCAGTTAACTGGCTAAACCAACGCTCCACGTTTATACCAACAGAGTGCTTACATGGCTTATGATAGATCAGATGTCAGTGCGGGTCAGCAGAGATGAAAAGCAGCGTCTGATAGGCAGGTGGGTATCCACATGCTGCTGAAGAGCGCATCTGTATCCTGGACAAGGATTCCAGACTGGCTCAGATTTCAGGTTGAAGAGTTTCCCAGTACACAAGCATCGTGCATTTTCATGGTGCAACTTATCCTTCCTCAGTTATGGTTTATGTTTTGGGGTAGTACTCTCTTAGATGTGGTTGGAGTGTCTTCGTTATTCTATGTATGCTGCCTATGGCCATCATTTATTTTGGGGAAATTGCAGTATTTAGGAGTAGCAGATTTCCCATATGATGGAAACTTTGATGGTGTCTCATCCTTTTATTGCTGTAACACTTCTCCATGTGACCAGCAATTTAAGGCTCTACAGGGTAGTGACAATCTTGCTGACATTGGTGTGAAGGTCCTGGAGCAACATATGTGGGGAAAAAAAATTCCGCACACTATTGGTGCTAACTTTTTTTGCCCAGTACTGGAAAGAGGTTGGGACTTTTCAGGTGACGACCCTAGCACAGCTCTTTCAGTGAGACTTAGAATATAAATACATGTTACGGAGTCACTGGGAAGGTTTGGTGCAGATGAGTCAAACCCTCTGCTATTGGAGAGGTGCAAAGACATGAAGGGGAGATACTTGGTGAGCTCAGGTCTGCTGCCCAAGTAAGCTTAAGGCGAGTGGAGGGCCGCAATGTAGTATTGTTGGCTCAATTCAGTAGGCTTGTTGAAGTGAGTCTGAAAATAGCATAGCTACCAAATAGCAAAGCCCTAGCCTAAAAAGAGATAAAGAGCTTTCAGATCAGATGAGAAGCAGATGTATGTACTTGAGATGCAGATATAAGAAATGGAATAGAAAACCCATTAAGAACTCCTTGAAATTAAAAACAGCAAAATAATCTCATAGCTAATGGCAGCAAAGAAAAAAATCTGCTGTGGATTTTAAGTTATATTAGGGAGCATGTGCAGCTTGAAAGACTTTTGTTTCTGAATCTGTCAAAAAATGATTTCATGTCCATCTACAAATTGGAGTATGTAGTTCTTCTTTGATAAAAACAAACCATCCCCTACGTAGGAATAGGGAGGCGAGCAGTAAAATGTATTTTTTGCATTATAATAAGCTGTATAAAATTTGAATGGAATTTTGTATGGGCAGAATTTAGTTTGGTGTTGAATAAAGTGGAGGAAATCTTGTATCTTTCCTATTTTGGTAACTGTTAGAAGTATTGTTTCTTGAAAACGCATTATATATGAAGCAATACCTCACATTGAACAGTTGCCTATTAGACTTTTCCCTAAATTGGTAGTTTGTAAGTCACACAACAATATCCCTGCTGTACAACCTGTGCTGTAGCAGTAAGTGATACTTAGATAAAATATAACGATAATTATAAGTTAAGAAAACTACTTCAGTTTCAGTGGATTCTCTGACATAAATGATCTTTGATTTTAATATACAGGCTTTCAAAGCATAGGCCATGCTAGAGATAAAATGTGAACATGAAACAAGAGCTGGATTTGCTTTATCCATTTTTTCATGTCAACCTTGGTCTGAAAATATTTGTGAGGAAACTGCCCTCCTTGCTCTAGGACACCTGCTGTTCTCTGAGTCAGACTCATCATATCTGCTGTGTATCATTGTATTCTTTAGCAATATAGATTTCTGTTGGAAAACAATTCAAGTGATGTCAGCAATGTATGACAGCACCTACTGAAAATGTTGCAGAAGAGAGATGAATGAAATGATATAATAGATTCTCTACACAAGAAAGATTAAATAGGATCATGTTTTTGTATCTCTAAAGCAGAAAACCTCTGCTGCGTAACTACATTGTCAGACATGATTTTTTTCCAGGGAGCTTTTTTCTCTTTTATTGTACTTAAATGTGTATTTCTTAAAACTCGTGTACCAACTGCTTTTCAAGAATGAGGGGAGAAGAGGGGAGAGGAATTCATATGGAAGTCCATGAAGAAGCAATACACTGCATCCTGGGCTGCCTCAAAAGAAGCATGTCCAGCAGGTTGAGGGAGGCATTTCTGCCCCTCCACTCTGCTCTCATGAGACCCCAGCTCTGGGCACCCCAACATAAGAGGGGCATGGACCTGTTAGAGCAAGACCAGAGATGAAGATGATCAGAGGGCTCTCTCCTGTGAAGACAGGCTGAGAGAGTTGGTGTTGTTCAGCCTGGAGAAGAGGAGGCTCTGGGGAGGGAGACTTTATAGCAGCCTTACAGTACTTAAAAGGGGCCTACAGGAAAGATGGGGAGGGACCCTTTATCAGGGATTGTAGTGATAGGACAAGGGGTAATGGCTTGAAACTGAAAGAGAGTAGATTAGGAAGAAATTCTTTCTTGTGAGGGTAGTGAGACGCTGGAACAGTTTGCCCAATGAAGTTGTGGATCCCTGGAAGTGTTCAAGGCCAGGTTGAATGGGGCTTTGAGTAACCCAGTCTAGTGTGAGGTGTCCCTGCCCATGTCAGGGAGGTTGGAACTAGGTGATCTTCAAGATCCATTCCAAATCTAACCGTTCTGTGATTCTATGATGACTTTTTTTTTTTTTTAAGATAAGCCATTTTCAGGAAAAATGAAAAATATTTATTAGTCTCAACATATATATGTAACTGTAGCACAAATTTCCATTATTAGAAACGCTTGATCACTACGATCCTGACTGAGCATAATTATTAAACATGTATAATTTGAAACTTATTGAATCATCATACGTGGCTATTAGAAGTGCTTTATGTCTCTTTCAGACAGAGAGACTTGAAAGAATTACTGAAGTTGAAAATGTAGGTTCAAATAGAGCACTAAGGATGAATTTTGAATTTAAAATGCATGGATACATTTAACTTGAAAATGTTGAAAAAGCAGTATGGTTACTGTGACAAATTTGTGACTTTGTTCTGTATACTTCTACAACCCCCTCTTTAACATGTTCAGGACAAAGATAAGGAAGCCCATGAAGAAAATCAGAAGTCATAGGCTCTGTCCTGAGACATTGCCTTTTGCGTTTATAGATACTTAAATGATACTTTGGCTAGAGATGCTGTGCTGCCACTCAACCTTCACTGTAAACTGTGTATTTGTTCATTCTGTTTTTAATTTTACATTAAAATAATGAAATATGAGGCTTTTTAAATTATATTATCACCTTGGTGATATTCTGAAGAGGATATTGGACATTATAATAATCAAGCTTTTATTATTTGAAGATCAAGAAAGGTCTGAATGTAACAGGCAGGCAGATTCTCATGCATGTGGTAGGTTAAACAGCTTTAGGAATATTTATAAAACTGTGGAACTGCAATTTATTGAAGCAATTTCTTTACTTAATCTAAGAAGCAATTAACTATTTTACTTTGTCTTTAGAGGCCCATAAAGATTATTTTTTTTACATATCCAATAATGGACTTCCTTTAAGTAACAGGTGATGTGAAAAATTAACCCTTTAGGAAAATCAGTATAGATATATATGCTATATGTTTATACATATTTTTTATTTAAGATTCAAAAACATAAAAACACACTCCAAAAAAAAAAAAGAAAATGGAGGGGTGAGCATAATAGGGAGAAGAATACAGAACAAAATAATTTTACTCTGTTGTATGTAGATGTGTAGTGCTCCTTCACCTTGAATGCTCTGCACAACTCTAGTTGTACCATATAAAAAAAATAGACTTGGAAGGGTTCAGAGGATGCTAACGAGAAAGGTATGGGGTGGCTTTGTGGACGGAAGTATGTCAACTAAGACTTAATTCTAGAAATGCTTCAGGGATGTTTTATTTGGTATCTGTGAAGTTGTCTTCAGTATAGAGATGAACAAGAATTGATTTGTCATGTGGTTGGTTTGAGGCCAACTTGAGAACATGTAATTTATACAAGCTCCACTTCTACGTTCTTCCTTAAGCATAATGCAGGATGCTTTGCCTTAGAAGGGATTTTGATCCCACTTAGGATGACTGCTCTTTTGTTCTAATGGCCTTATGTTCTAGTTTTTCTAACTTTTCATCATTTTAATTATAAACATATTGTCTGAATAGGCTCATTGTAGCTGAACTCTACTGATGTAGTAGAAATGCAAAGAGAATCTACCACTTCCATATTTTTTCAAGAACTGACATTTTTGCCAATGTGCTGTGATTCATGGAAGAGCATTGCATGAAACGGGGCTCAGACCTGTTCAGAACACTGCTATAGGAGTAACATCTGCATAGTTACTATTACAAGGGATATAATTTGAAAACTCTGTCATAATTGTCATTTCTGCATGTCTCTTGCATGATTGAAAAAAAAAAAATCATTTGATAAGCCTTTCCATATTTATTTATTTTCAAAAAAAATAGCAATTAAAAAGGCAAATAACATACACTGATTCGTAGATTGTTAATGTGTGAAGCAGCAGAATGAAGGAATGCATAAGCATTGGTACAGAACTATGGTTTTATTCTGCACCTCCAGGTTCTGTTTTTCTTCCTATTTCAAAGCATGCATTCCCATAACAACATTTTACCAGTAAAACATTGTCAGTGAAATACAGTTTGGCCTGCAACCACTTTTTTTTCCCTTCGAGGTAAAACTCTTGAACTATTAAAACCCAAAGAATGTTTTGTTCCTGTAATGTGCATGATCCTTGATCATTTTTAAGTTGTGATTATGTGGCTTTGACAACTGTATGAGATTCACATTTTCCCAGGAGTTCAATTTTTTATAAATTGAGGTTTCTTTACAGTGGTCTTGGTGACCTTTTATCAAGTGGATTGGAACTGCTGCATGTGGCAATGCACCCACCGCAGTTTGTGAACTTTAATTTATGTGGACGTTCAAATGTTGGGTACAGTCTTTTTAATGTTTTGTTCTAGAGAATAGTGAGTTAAATTAAGACATAGTAATAAATAATTCTCGTCATTTTTCTGCTTCACTAATTATCTGAGGTGTGCAGATCAATTTATTTCTCAGCTATAATTTTGTAATTTATTATCAAATTTCTTAAAATCTTGAAAGCAATTTATTTAATTCAAGTTTTTCCATCTTGAAATTGTAGCCTAATACAGCTGATGACATAATTAGGAGGATATTTTATATTTAGGGAGATGATTTGTAGAAAATAGAGCTAATTAGTCTTCTTTAGTGACAGATCTTACTGATGCAGTTGAAAACGACATAGCAGAATATGTATTTTTCTAAAACGAATGTATCATTCTTTAAATTGTAGTTATTCTATTGATGATGACTTTGAAAAATCATTAATGGAAAATGTAGTTAAGCTTTTCAATACTTTAAGTACAGGAAAACTACTGTAATTTTAAAAGCAATGTTAGAAACATTACCTATATAAATACTGTGGGAAATACTTTTTCTATTTTAAATGCTAGTGCTAGTAAGTAATATTGTTTGAATAGTATTTTTACTTAAAGAGTGCAAATGACCTCTTAATTACACTATTTTATTCTATATGAGTCATTTGTCCCATTACAATGACTGTAATGTTTTTCTCATTTGTTTTTTTACTGCTTACCTTTTCTAGGAAGTAGAGGTTGGTATATATCTTCAGTCTTTCATGATTCTGTTTTTCATGTATGCACTGATTTCTTACATTTTACTAAATGTAGGTTGTTTCTCCCTCTCCAGGATGATTATTTTCGTACGTGGAGTCCGGGTAAACCATTTGATCAAGGTAAGAGTCTGCTATTGGTTATTTGTATGGGATAAAAATTAAGTATTTATAATTGTGCTCCTGTTCTAGAATGCCTGTAGAATTGTGTCATTTTCTCCCTCTTCAAATGATTGATTTAAAGAGGACCAGAAATTTAGCATAATCATAACTTTATATCTGTTATTTTTTTCAAACTTTTATTGATTAGAGACAGAGATGGTAGCATTAGGAACCTCCGAAGTAGCTTAAACTTTCCCTCATATAAACAAGTTCATGGAGTCAGGGAGTTGTTTGTTTGCTTTTTAATTTATATATTTAAGTTAAGCACTGTTGTGTTTTCAGTAGGATGTTTGAAGAAAAAAAGGTGTGCAATCTGATGTTTGTCTTTTGTAGTTAAAAAAAATAATCATTAAAATCTCTTTATATGTGGCTGATACAAGAAGATCTAGAAAAACAGTTTTGGAAGTCTGTCATGTTCAAGTGATCTGTCTTGAGGCAAAACACAGATGGAGCTTTGAGAATGCTATAGTACAACAATTTCAGCCTTAGAATAATTTGAGCACACACAGCAAATTTTCACATTAAACATTTCCTCCCCAGGCCTAGGAACTTAATATTTACTGTTAACGTAATCCACTTCATGTATGTTGTTTCAAAGTTTACAACTAGAGTTGTGAAACTACTAAGAATCTTGATACTTTTTTTTTTGGTAATTGCTACAAGGAGCACTTCAGAGACTTTGTCATTTCTGATAATACCAATGGCACAAATGCAATGAATAAATAGTGTAGGGGCTTCTACACAAGAGACTGAGATAAAAAATATACTGTGAAAATAATGTTAATTCAATTTCAGGAACTTTCTCCATAATGGATACTGACTTTCAAAGGAGATTTGTAATGAATTGTATTTTATTACAACCACATCTCTTATAAATGGACTTTCCACCATGTTCTATGCCTTTATCACTTTAATTCAGGATTACTGTAGTAAGCCTGTGAAAGGAAATGCCTTAATTTCTTAAATGAATGCACATGGGTTGTTTTGCCAGTTTGTGGAATAGAGGGAAGGGAAAAATGTCACATTTGTGTTATCACTACTCTGTGAATTGTGGTGATTTTCTTCTGGTTTCGTGGAAATTTATAAATGTTAATGTAGGTCCATGACAGCCTGAATATTTTAGAACCTGACAATTTCACACACTATGTGTCTCTCCTCATTATATACTAATATATTAGGAAAAAGTGCTTGACTTTAGTCTTCTAACTCCTCAGAGAAGGAGAAGAAGCATCTAAGCTTATCACTTCATTATGAAGTACCTTTAGTTGATTCCTTTTCTTCTTTGGTTTTTGGTAAAGGAAGGTGGTCTGCAAATATGCTTTTACTATGAGAACTGGAATAGGTTATGCTTTAATTAATGACTTATTGGTGGTAAAATCTTTCATAGGTGTAAATATGCTGTAAATTTTGCTCATGTTTTTTTTATCACATACTTGATATGTTTTGGGTTTTTTTTGTTTGTTTGTTTTTTGTTTGTTTGGTTTTTTTTGGTTTTTTTTTCCAATTGGTTGTTAGTTTTTCTGGAGATATACAGAAATACTATTTTTTCCACCAGATTTTTACTTTTACACACTCTGGCTTTGTTCTATTACTCTGAGTTCTTTGGGGATCCTGATCCTAATGTTTGCAGAATACTTTTCTGAATTTACAAAATACCCAACTAAGAAAATGTGTTAACATTGTCTGTCCTACCTTGTTTGCAAAATGCATTGTGTGTTGCCCACTTAATGTTTTAAAAGCATGCCTACAGAGTTCAACTTTCTGTTTTCATATCCTCGTTAACTGAAAATTAACACTGAAGACTGAAATGCATGTGCTGAGTAGTTTTATCTCTGTTTTACTGTGTAATTAATAACTAAAAACAAATGATGCTAGTTGGGAATGCTTTTTAAAAAACAAAACGTACCCTGAAGTTTATTATTAAAAAATGTTCCCCCTGTCTTAATTTGTTGATCTGTCTTTTAAAGAATATCAGGTATTTTTACCTGCCACTGCACTGCTTTTCAATTTTCTTTCAGTAACTGCTACCGTCTTTGTATTGAATTTGGCAATAATACTGTATTTCAGATGTATTTCAAAAGCTTTACAGTTTCTCAATAATTAGTTTTTTTCTAGACTCTGATGGACATTCAGACATTCTTTATTAATCATAAGATATTGCATGCTATTGTTTTGGGGGTTTTTTTGGTTTTTTTTGGTTTTTTTTTTTTTTTAAGTCTGTAAATAACACTACTGACTAGATCTGGGAGATACACTAAAAGATAGAAGAAGGTTTCCCGGTCAGTATCTTGGTCTCCATGTTGTCAGAATTGGCTTCCTCTTACTTTTGGGTATAATGGGAATTGATTTCTTGAAACATAGGAAAATACTCCTGAGAATAAAATATAACTATGGAAGTACCATGTACTTGTTCATACATTCAAGTCTTTCCCATCAGAAGGGAAAAGTGATTGTGGGTGATATTATGAGGGAAAAGAAATTAATACTTTAAAAGCGTGGCAACCTTGCAAATATCAGTTCCTTAGGAGTGAATGTAATGTTCATGATTTACTGAAGAAATCAGGTCTTTTATGATTCCCTGTGTTTGCCAGTAAAAGACATACAGCAGCAACACTCTCAGCACATTTTTTTTCCCTCATGTTATTTAATGATAGAAAAAAGTGAGAGTTGGTAGACTATAGAAACCAAGTTTTAAGTGTGTGTTCTGATAGTCTCTGTAAGTGCTGTTCCAGGGCTGTGCCATAAGTGCTGCACCAGTGCCATTCCACTCCAGTTGTGTACCACTTCACTACTAAGCTTAAAACAAATAAGGTTCAACTCTTAATTAGCTTTTTCACCTCAGTAAGCATATGTGTAGACTTACGGGTTCTGTTCTGTATCTTTTGTTTGTTTGGTTTTTTCTTTTAACAAAGTGAACTGTTCAAAACGATGAATGGGGACATGCTGAATGCCCGACTGTGGAGTCCTGTGATCTGTCAGGGCTTGTTGCAAGCCATGCAACCTGGGTTAAAGAATTTTTACAAGGGTTTCCCCTTCAATCTTCTGTTTTTGCCATTCTGGTTTGTGCAGCAGCTACTCTCTCAAGCGAGAGCATTCCATAAAAAAAAACGTTCTCCCAAATGAAAAAATGAAACTCCTAAGTGAAGACAAATTTTTAAAATGTGGAGATAAACTGGCACTGAGACAAAAATTCCTCACTAAAGATTATGTTTAAACAGGAACAGTAACAACTTCCCTTGACTATTGTGTTAAAGTTTGTAATAATACTGCTGAAGATACAGGCAGATAAGTTCTTTGAGGACAGAAATAAATATTATCCTTAATTTATCTCTGTCAGTGTTTTATTTCTTTTTATTTGTTTTATCATTATTTGGCTTTTCAGAAACTTACCTATAAATCTCTGAAAAAGTGGAATAAGCAAGGAATAGTTTTGGCCTTAAAAGATCTGAAGTCCAGGTCTACTGGGCAGGATACATTTTCTGTTATCTATGAAAACAATGGATTATAGGAGTTCCTAGTGCTCTTACAGTTGTTGTTTTGTATTTTTTTTCTTTGCTGATTTAAATTATAGCCACATTACATGATGAAATTAGAAATAGATATTTTAAAATTTTAAAATCTATATATGAATAAAACATGAGACCTTTAAACTGCATAAACCCCAGCAGACTACATGTAATAGAGGTGTGGTGGTAGAATATTTAGCTTTATGTCTGTGTTTTCAAATTGTTAGTTGTCATTTAAAAAACACTCAATCTCTGTTACACCCCTTTGTCTTTTAGGCTGTGGTATAGGTACCTGGTACACACATAGCTCCTTGTTAGTATCACTGGTAGTCAACCAAATGGATTCTCATTATTTACACTTATTATTTTGTTAATCCATATTCTGCTTAGAGTCAGCAATATATGGGGACCTCTTTCAAATTATTTTTAGCCAACACCCATATTAATTTGCAGGTAGTATTTTTGAGGAACCAGTTCTTGCCATACAGGCATACATTGGAGGTCTACACATAGTTATTATTTTGCTAAGACTTACATGACTATTAAAGCCTTTTCTAAGATTTTCATAGATTTACTGTATATGGATAATATCTCTTTATATTTTTTTCAAAATTCATCCTTAATCTGAACTCAAATATTAACACTGATTTTTTTGTTGTAATATTTGAAAAGTGTGGTTCAGGGATTCAATAGTCATGCATATGATAATAAAACAGGTGTCTTAACAGTGTCTTAATGCACTCTTCTATATTTCGGTGTATTTTGAAAGGCATTGTTATGTTAATGTGATTATGTCAAAATTGCTCAGGTAGACAGATCTGTTGGTATTAATACGAGTGGTTATATGGAAATATGTGTCCAAGGATTCCAGGTGGTTAGCACTTACTATGAAAACGTCTAGTGATATTTACTCCTGGTCTGCAAAATATAAGTTATTTTAAAAGATGGAAAAATATTATAACTTGCATTGGAATGCACCAGTCCCATTCCTTAAAGCAACATCTGACATTTGTCCAAAGAGTACTTGTTCCCATTGAACTCTTCAGCTTATATACATACAAGATAGAAAAATGTATTTAAGTAAATGTTTCGACTGCATATGATAGATGTGTGTATATATATTTTTCTCTATACACACACATATAAATGTTTATGTATTTCTATAAGTATCACAATGTAAATTCTTAATAAACAGTCATGTGGGGCAGGTATTATTGTTGGAATGAATCTGAATGTTGTACTACTTGTGTTTAATTACTGCTAGAAGGCAAATTTTGTCCTTTCAATGATTTCTAGAAACAAGCAAATAAGATTTGTGTTTTGGACTATTCTAAGTTGAATATTTTAGTAGCTTTAATGTATGTTTTATCAATGTTTTCTCAAATGAAAAAAAAAAAAACACCACCAAACAATACTTGCTAACACATTTTCTTCATATACCACTTTTACATCAGATAAAAATACACAGGTTACTTTTGGTACGTTTTTATTTTTAGACTACAGATGGTAGCAGAGCTTGGAGACTGTAGCTATTGAATAAAATTGCATACGCAAAGACACTGGCTTAATTTTTTAAAGTGCAAAGGATGTTTTCCTTTGCTCAATAGAAATACCTTGGAGGAACAGTGGAGTATTTTCCTGTAATGGAAAAAATATGAAATGACATTTCCATGGAGGATGAACACCCTGAAGGTATAGTTGGTTTGTAGCTATATTTATAACATTTCTTGTAGACCATTCTACTGAATTATTTTTGGCTTTTATAGTATCAGGTTATATTAGATGTCTGTTTACAGCAGAAATAATTGTAGATACCATTTTACAGCAGAAAGAGATTTTGAAATGATTTCAAGTACTTATATTTTAGTTGAATCTTTACCATTTAGCTCTTCATGATTCATCTACCCAGTTCTGTAATAATTTATGTAACTAAAGATACACAAATATATGCAAACATATATCTATAATTTGTGAGTACATTTCTGTACTGTGAACTGAAACAATTTAGAGTCATATTCAATAAAATAATTTGATTCACTCATTTGCAAAGCCCTGGGAAGTCATAAGGGAGTTTAATGAAGATCTATTAGTTGAAGACTGTGAAAAGTCATGTAGATTTAACTTTGCTACATTTGATATATGCACTCATGATCTAGTTTTTGTAGCAGAACTATTGATGTTTTAAAACTAGAAATATATATCCATAGCTTTCAAGATAAATTGCAGTATTTTGCAATTAAAATGTGTGAGATTGGTTCTGTTTTACCTTAAACCAGGACAAGATATCACTTAAATATATTTTAGTCTTAATAATAAATAAACATTAAATATTTTTAACAGCTTTTCAGTCCCGTTCTTTTTGAAATTCATAGTGGCTTCCTACAAAGACACCGTTTCTTTATCTAAGCCAACATTTTAATCCGGTAAACAGTTTCTAGCTCCGGGTATTTAGGTATGTTTAGTAATCCTGTTCACCAAGAAAGTACGCCAAATCCTGTATTAAACAGATTCCCGCTGCTTTTTATTTCTTTCAGACAACCCTTGCCTGAAAAGATCTTTCGTAGATGTCTGAGAAATGCTTTAACGGTGCTTTTTCTTCATTATCTGATACTGTGCTTTAGTGGTTTTTATTATTTCTTATTTGTAAATTTCTCTACCATGGTAACACCATGCCAGTGCCTTGTCCTGTGGGTTCACAGTCTTGGCTCCTAACTCAGGTTCACTGGGTAGTACGCATCTGGTTTTCTAGTTGTGGATCTCAAATTGGTTCATTCTTTGTAGAATCATTGAATGGATTCTAAGTTCTTTCAGCTGTTTTAAAAAAAGGCTATATAAAGGATTTTTATTGAGGCTAGACCCAGCCCGTAATACCACAACGCTTGCCTTCAGTAGCAGTTCAACCCCTCATTCCTGCTCTCCTACCACCCTTGCTTTATGCCCTAACGTTAGGTCTGTAGAGTCACCAAATCTTAAGTTGTCATAAGATAAATTTAAAAGTTTATTTTTTTGTTTATTTGGGTTTTTTTAACCCAGCTAAATCATGGATTCGGGTAGCTATTCAGACCCACAAATAGTTACGTCAGAAAAGCGTAAATGTAGCACAGGGCTACAGCGACTTGCTAGAGATGGAGCGCCAGACCTTCTTAGGCTGGCAGCATGCTGAGCAGAGGGTGTGTGGAACTGTTTCTTTGCATTTCACAAAGCTGCTAAAGTTTTGTGTTTCATGAAGCTGCTAAAGTTTAGTCCTGCAAATCTCTTCATTTTAAAAGTCCTTCTACTTCTGTCTGCTGTGCTGGGATGTCCCAGCTAACTGTCTTGAGTCACAGGTGCCATCAGGCCCTGAGGACTGTGTGCCTGGAAATGTTTTGGTGTGTTCTAGGACTGCTTCTTCCTTACAGGTGCATTTAATGGCCTAATGAACTTTCTTATGTTTGCCACAGGAATTTAATAAGAAAGCTTGTAAAGTACCTTATAGCGGTAGTTACTAAGAGTATGAAATCTGAAATCACACGCTACTGTTTAGTGGCAAGGGGAAAAGAAATAGCTTAATAAATCCCTTTAATATAACCAACCAAACAAAGAATATAAAAAAAGAAAAAAGGCTGTACATAGTTTCTCTTGAAATTGAACAGAAGAATGACAGTTCTTAAAGCACATTTTAAACGCTAAAAGTTGCCTTTTTGGCCCATTTTTATTTAACCTCCTCGTATGTAAAAACCTAGTTTCTTATTTAAGTCCTTTTCTTAACCAAGAAGTTTCTTGTCTCTTTCTGTAATCCTGTTTATCTCCGGTTGGTGTATACATAACTGTTCACTGATTTTTTAATTCACAGTGTATAAAGAACATACATCCCAGGACTAAAAAGTTGCAGTATGGCATTGTCATGGAAAACTCCTGTTAGTAACCTCTGCATTGTTCTTCCATTTTGATGGACATGATTGTGAGAGAATGATAGGATTTCAAGATTGTGCCTGAAGTTCTTATGTAGAATTGCGCTATTTTTTATCATCTATGAAACCTTAAGAAACCACTTGACTTCTCATGGCAGAATCTGCATGGCCAGCAGTAAATAAAAACAATTTTATTATTTGGACCTGGAATATATTAGATTTGAGAATCTATGAGACGGACTAAAGGGCAGATCCAGAAGTTACATTTTTATGATTTTGCTTTTTTTTCCAGGGAGAGTACTTTAAGTGCTTTGAATAAGAATAGAAAAGAAAGGAAGCATATACTTCTGGAACGTTTACTCTGCTTTTATATACTACATAGTATGCAGTTAAATTTATTCAGGCTTGTCTTTTATTTAGCTAAGTCTCATTTTCAATGAGACTTTCTCCGTGTAAGTCATCTCCAAGTCACAGGTTTTAAACTAACATTTCATAATAAAAATGTGTTCATAGGTGGAAACAAATGGATTGCCTCGTGTATTGAAACATATGCTGTGAGGGATGGATAGCTACAAGCTTAAAAATTTCAAAACAGGGCTTAGCCAAAGCCAGTAAAAAAAATATCTGTAGGTCAGATAAAAGATGAATATTGGTACTTTAAAAAAAGATTTGTGGTAGTGATAAACCTCGGTTGTTACTAAAATGCTCACTGGTATCCATTAGACACTTTTTTGTGTTGATCTGCCCATACGAAAAAAAATAAGTCTAAGCTGTCAAATTGTTATATTGAGTGCCTTTTGGTGAGAAGGTGCCTTTTGGAGAGAAAGGCCAGGTTTGGCTGTGGAATGCCCTGTCTGAAGTATTGCATGCGCTGCTGCTCTGAAGTCACCTCGCTTGACTTCTTGCCTCCAGCGTTCCTTCCAAGCTGCTCTCCACTCCATCCTGTCCACATACACAACTTCCTTTTCTGTGCAATGCCAGGTGTTGATAGCTATCAGTCAGATGCCTACTCAAAAGTGACTGAAATTGTAGATTTATTACAAGCTAGTAACTGTAGAACACCTGTTCTGTCTGTATTTCCAAACTACGGGGTTCTCTCAATCTGGAAACCAGAAGTGTTTCATGCAAATATGAATCTTGTGATCCAAGGAAAACTCTAGAAAGAACATCACAAAGTGAATTTTTAATGTAGTAGGTCCTATTTCTTTACATTTATAATTTTACAGAAGATAAATTTTTATGTTTTGGTTTTTCTTTTTTCTAATGGACACTTAAATCTACTTGGAACTTTTACAGGTTTAGTATATTTGCGGTTGTTAGCTTGTAATAGTGAAATATCTTTAAATACTGAAAAACTGAAGCATTTGAGGTTTGTCTTTAATTTCAATGTTTTAAACTCAAAGAAGTTTTCATAGGTGGTTTGTCTGAGCCATGGTATATACAAAAGCTTAACTGACAGAATATTATTTTTGTTATTCTAGGCTTCTTCAAAATACATATGTGTATGTATAATGCTGATGTATTAGATACTTTATATGAATAGTCTACTGGATTCTGTTTTAGTTGGTTTAAAAAATTTAAAAGTTGAAGTGTATTACATTTAAAAAAAAAATCTGATGAAAATGCCCTCCTTAATTTAACATAAAAATACATAGTTGACCAGTTCTCCAAGAGACTGGAATAATCCAAATACCTGTTATAACATGTTGTTTTGCAAGCGTAATCATCTTGGCATGTGAGATAAATAGGTGGGAGAAGTTTCAAGAAGATGCCTTTCTGTTTTTTCAGGTATGCAGATGTTCCTTTCCCCTGATTGTCTGAGTTGGAGAACCCAGAAGTCAGTTCTGATGCAGCCAGCATGTCTCTAAATTATGATTTAGTGTATTTAAAGAAAAGATAATATAAGCTTAACTGTTTGCTAGTGATACATTACTATTGTGAACTTTCAGGTAGTCTTAAGGTGTTGCTTCTTTCTGCCAAATCAAGAAAGTGGACATTGGGATTTAAAAACAAAATGCTTCACTAAATCTGCTGAAATCTTAGCGGATGCCAGCCAAGTATGCATGTGCATTTCTACTAGTCATAACTGTTTTGGATATTTTTGCAGAATATTTGAGAATTTCTTATTATATATAGAAGAAACTGGATATAATTGTCTTAATTTTGTTGTCAGTTACACCAGTCTGAGTCCAAGGTAACTCTGTTCTTTCGCAATTTAAATAAATAGGATCTTTTCTGAATTTGCACAGATATAAGTAAGGGTAGCATTTGACTTTTGCTTTGTGGACTTTCTTATTTACATCAACTTTTGAGCTATGGATAAGCTATTTTCTTGTAAACTTCCACGAAATACCCAAAAGAGAGAACATAAAATTATGGGAATGTTTTTGAAGCAGAGCTAACAGATATTTTTGAGGGGGAGAATTTCTTATAATTTAGAAATTACAAAACCATTACTGCTAACCATTGAAAAAAGTAAAATGCAGTCACTTCAGGTTGTGGGCCTGAGCAAGGATTGTCAAAGGCAACTAGGGATTTTGCGGTGCCTTACCTCTTGAGGGCCAAAAGCATGTGTCTATTTTTTTGGTTTTACTTTGGATTTATTTTTGGTGGCAGTCTTTTTGTTTTTGTTTTGTTTGTTGCTTTTTTTATTTAAATGATACTACTAATCATAGGAGTAGACTGCTCAAGTGTCTTTTGAATGTCTGAAAGTACATGCTCAATGTTTGAGAAATTTGGAGTCAAATTGTTAAAATTTTGTATGAAAGAAATCAGACCTGCCTTTTGAACAAGAGGAATTAAACCACTCATGGGATATCCAAAACATAGCTTAAGTTTTGGTGAGTGTAGTAAAGCAAAATAGCTAGCTGGTTCTTATTTTGACCACTAGAAATGAATTACAAACTGGAGGAGGGAAATAGAATTTAATTCTGAAAACCTTGTTGTTAACCTTTTTTCCCCTTTCATTTTACTGGGAGTGGAAAATTAGGAACCTGTCAGAATGCACTCAGCAGATTCTGAAATAATGGTAATTTACTGTGGTTTCTGCCAAGGAGTTCCTGTTAAGAGGATTCCTGTGTTATGTGTTGCTAATCTTGTTTCAAAGAATCATAGAATGGTTTGGGTTGGAAGGGACCTTAAAGATCATGTAGTTCCAAGCCCCCTGCCATGGGCAGGGACACCTCCCACTAGACCAGGTTGCTCAAAGCCCCATCCAGCCTGGTCTTGAACACTTCCAGGGATGGAACATCCACAACTTCTCTGTGCAGCCTGTTCCAGTGCCTCACCACCCTCACAGGAAAGAATTTCTTCTGAATATCTAATCTAAATCTACCTTCTTGCAGTTTAAAACCATTACCCCTTGTTCTATTGCTACACTCCCTCATCAAGAGTCCCTCCCCATCTTTCCTGTAGGCTCCCTTGAAGTGCTGGAAGGCCGCTATAAGGTCTCCCCGGAGCTTTCTCTTCTCCAGGCCAAAGAACCCCAACTCTCTCAGCCTGTCTTCATAGGAGAGGTGCTCCAGTCCTCTGATGATCTTTGTGTCCCTCCTCCGGACTTGCTCCAACAGGTCCATGTCCTTCTTATGTTGGGGGCCCCAGAGCTGTGCACAGTACTCCAGGTTGGGTCTCAGGAGAGCGGAGTAGAGGGGCAGAATCACCTCCCTCAACTTGCTGGACACACTTCTTTTGATGCATTCCAGGATACGGTTGGCTTTCTGGGCTGTCCCATGTTGCTGACGAAGATGTTGAACAGTGCTGGTTCCAATACTGACCCCTCAGAAACCCCACTTGTTACTGGTTTCTACTTGGAGATTGAGCTGTTGACTGCAACTCTTTGGGTGTGACCATCCATCCAGCCAATTCCTTATGCACCAAGTGGTCCATCCATCAAATCAATGTCTCCAATTTAGAGACAAGGATGTCGTGCAGGACAGTGTGAAATGCTTTGCATAAGTCCAGGTAGACTATGTCTGTTGCTCTCCCCTTATCCACCAATGCTGTAACGCCCTTGTAGAAGGCCACCATATTTGTCAGTATCGATTTGCACTTAGTGAAGCCATGTTGACTGTCACTGATCATCTCCTTATTTTTGATGTGCCTTAGCAGAGTTTCCAGGAGGATCTGCTCCATGATCTCTCTGGGCACAGAGGTGAGCCTGACCGGCCTGTAGTTCCCCGGGTTCCCTTTTTCCCCTCTTGAAAATGGGGGTTATGTTTCCTGTTTTCCAGTTGGCGGGAACTTCACTGGACTGCCACAGCTTCTCAAATGTGATGGATATTGTCTTAGCAACTTTATCCGCCAGTTCCCTCAGGACCTGTGGATGTATCTCATCAGGTCCCAGGGCTTTGTGCACCTTCAGGTTCCTTAGATGGTCTCGAACCTGATCTTTTACAGTGGGCGGTTCTTCATTCTGCAAGTCCCTGCCTTTGCCTTCTGTGACTTGGGCAGTGTGGCTAAAGCACTTGCTAGTGAAGACTGAGGCAAAGACGTCATTGAGTACCTCAGCCTTGACCATATCCCAGGTAACCAGGTCTCCCGTTTCCTTCTGGAGAGGGCCCACGTATTCCCTAATCTTCCTTTTATCACTGGTGTACTTGTAGAAGCTTTTCTTGTTGCCCTTGATGTCCCCGGACAGATTTAATTCTATCAGGGCTTTAGCTTTCCTGACCTGATCCCTGGGTGCTCAGACAATTTCTGTGTTCCTTCCAGGCTGTCTGTCCTTACTTGCACCCTCTGTACACTTCCTTTTTGTGCTTGAGTTTGTCAAAGAGCTCTTTCTTCATCCATGCAGGTCTCCTGACGTTTTTGCCTGACTTCCTCTTTGTTTGGATGCATCACCCCTGAGCTTGGAGGAGGTGATCATAGAATATTAGCCAGTTTCCTTGGGCCCCTCTTCCTTCTAGGGCTTCATCCCATGGTACTCTACCATCACTGAAGGAGCCCAAAGTCTGCTCTTCTGAAGTCCAGGGTAGTAAGCTGGCTGTGTGTCCTCCTCGCTGCCCTGAGGATCTTGAACTCCATCATCTCATGGGTACTGCAGCCAAGGCTGCCCTTGATCTTCACATTCCCCACCAGCCCCTCCTTGTTGGTGAGAATTGTAATTTCCTATTATATTCCAAATAAAAATGGTATTCTGGCTAATGTAAATTTCCAGGAGTGCTAGGTGTAAATTAACTTACAGAAGAAATGATGGGAAGCTTTGCTGAATTGCCCTTCCAAATTTGTATTTTAAATAAATAGATCCATTAGTAATAATTGAATAATTTTTTGAATAATAATTGCTTCCTTAGCATGTGAGAATAACAAATCCATAGCCACCTATAAAAGTCACCAAGTGATCCTATATCCTGTTCCATAATTTTTCCGCAGAGTGCAAATTATTTTTCATTTACAACATAAGTTCTTACAGAAATAGTAGATGTTACAAAGCATTTTATACTTTCTTAATACTTCTTGTGACTATGATACTTTTCTGCTTGTTGAAATTTAATTGACCACACATTTGATATTATTTTAGGCAAATAGATGGACAAATGTAAAGTATGCATATAGGCAAATGACCTATAGCAAGCACACTTTTCTGAATAAAAGGAGCTAAATAAAGATGCATATTATCAAATTAATAAAGGTAAGATCACATCTGCATCTTTAGAATCTGGTTTTGTCTGACTCACTGGAAAGTCAGCCGATACGTTATAGGCACTAATGAAATTATTTTTGTCAAGCCTTAAATAAACATATTTATTACATCTAGGTTCTCCTCACCATATTGGAAACCATCACCTACATTAATGACGGTACGATTGTGCTGTACCATCTACATTTTCACTTCAATTTTGGAAAAAAAAAAAAAGCCTTTAGCCTTCATAATTATGAAGATATTTTAGTAAATGTGAATTGGATAAAAACTGATTGATGTCTGTTTCACACTGAAGAAAATAGCTGTGAGGGATACATAAATGGCTCCACAGTGGGATTGGGACACTTGTGATATTTTTGGTGTGAACGCTGTACTTTTTCATAGCTGCTTATTTTAGCAGAAATGGAAAGGAACATGTGTTGTTGACAATGCAAGTCTGCATGGTCCGAATGGCTGGGGTAAAGCAGGCAAGTTTTATCGAGGATTGCTAGAAGATGCAGTAAAAACTGAAGACTCAATGCCTTATATTTCCTGAGCTAACTGAGTTATATGCTTAGATGAATTCAAGGGTACTTTTCCTGGAATAAATTTATGCATTTTCATAGTAGGTTAAGATATTTAGAATGACTCCATGTAGAGACTGTTCATAGTCAGATACATCCCTGCATTGTAAGGAGAGCCCAATTCTTTCCCAGCATGAAAAACTTCAGACTATGATTTTGAAAAATGTTTTCCTTGTAGTTTAGCCTTTATTTTCAATGAAGATTGTCCATATGTCTGTTCCAAGTATTGAAGTAAAACAAGTTTAAAGAAAAGGCAAGCCATTTCCATGCTTTTACATGTGTCTAGTTGTTTGGGTTTTTTTTTTTTCAGTCCTTTCAAAGCTGGGGAAATCACTGATGCAGTCCAGAAGTTTACTATTTTTAAAAAACATTTTAAAATTAAAAATGTTTGCGTAAAACAGATTCATAAAATTTAGATCCTATGTACTTCATATAGGGTTGACTATCGTATGTGATATTGAAAGAAAAAAAAGAGAGACTTGAACTGCTTTTCAGAGTTTCTAGCAACACTTCTTTCTTTTATCTGGCTTGCTAAGCTACAGCATCAATCCGGGCAGACACTGACCCTTCAGGTAGCTGACTCTCACATTCCAAAAATCTGTATTTTTGTATTGGTGATTTGTTTGGTCTCTAGGTTATGGCTTGCTAAATTTTATGGGATTGTGAGAACACACCTTCAGAGTCCCAAGAACTTGGGAAAAGAAGTAACCATTTCAATGGGAATGGAAACCTACATGATCTCTCCCATTTGTCCCTTTTCCTGAAATACGTTTTCGACTAGATACTGAACTCATCATCCTTGTGTGATTCCAGATATCTCTTGCTCATCTATTTTTATTTCATTAACCTATTCGGCTTTATAAAACAGTTATCTGAAGATATGCCGATATCATATTCCAGTATTGCTACTGTAGTGTCTCTATCAGGAAACATTCTGGGAAGAGGTGCTTGGACCAGTACTTTAAGTGATAATCTGTTCATGCTTACTAGGGGTTGACGTTACATTTTACCCGACTTTAAGCAGAGAAAGTATTCGACGTGGATTCTGAAATCTAAAGTATATTGGAGAAGGATACTGAATATGCTGTTGTTAATTCCAACACTGGTACCCTCCTAGTTCAATATTTTTTTTTCTGCATTTGCTTCCCACTTGTTTAGAGTTGCAATCAGAGTTACTCTGGATGGTCATTGTGGTTTTATGGCTGGTTTGCTGTAGAAATAAAAATACCTAGCAGAGCAATGCATCTTTGCATATGTCTTATGCTATAATTAACAAAATATCTATTTTCTGTCTGCATTGATTTATTATATTAATGATTCCATCACTTTTCTTCTTTGTTGGTAATATGATGTATATGTTTTGCACAGCTGAATATATTGTTAAGAATAAAATAAAACCGAAAACGTAATTGCTTAGACTGTATTTAATCATACTTAGCACCACAAAGTCATGTGTCAAAACTGCAACTAATGATCCTAATGATCAGCCTGGTTCTTGTTTTCTGGGTACTTGGTTAGTCAGCCTTATGTTAATATCAACTGGCGGTTCAAATAGAGATGTGGTTAAAACTTCACTTTTGATTGTGAATAACAAAAGAAACATAACTTTATTTTCAGAAAATATGTATAGAGATAGATACTTTATAAGCAAATGTGAAAAACGGGGAAAGAGTATTTCTGAAATGTAGCTGAGGACTGGACAGAAATATGCTAAAGTGAAAATGAACACAGGAAAACTGAATTCTAGTTGCTTGTAGCTTTCTTGCTTGATTTTGCAATTTAGAATTTTCAGTGGTGTCTCTTTAAGCTAGGCTTTGGTGTTTTAACTTATTAGGGTGGGTTGTTTGATTTTTTGGGGGGTTTTTTTTGGAGTGGTGTTAAAAAAATAACGAACAAACACATAGAAATAAAAAAAAATAGTTTTGGAATATTTAGATCACAGAATATGGAGATCAGAGAAGGGAGAAGTTATTGTTTCATGAGAGCATAAATTGGCAGAAACTTTTCTGTATTGTCAGGTAGGTAATGTTACTCAAGAAATATGCTATACAAATTTAATAATGTGACAAACAGGGTTATTTGGCCTTTCTAGTATTATAGCCAGAAATTAGTGTTTTCAGTTCGAAGTGTATTTCAAAGATGAATAGAGACTAATGACTGAAGAACAAGTCAGAAAAAAAACTCTACAAAGCAGAAATAAGAGACTAAAATATTGCAGGTAGAATTTGTAGTTTAAGGAAAGAGTCATACAGATCACTCACCTGCATATTTTAGTAGACCGTTTCTTCTACTAAAATCTTACTGGAGTTAAAATTTCTCAATAAATTCATATATTGTCCACCACTTAAATGTTGGGTCAGAAGAACCCAACTGTGTCTTAGTAAGCAGGAAAGGGAAGCTACTTTCAAGGTAGAAATACCAGTATTTGGGGATTACAGTGAGAAAGTGGCAATTATTTAAAGAATGTCAGGCTACAGAGAAAAACGGCAACCTTTGATTGCCTTTGCTACAAATGATGACCAGGAGAGAGTTGGATAGGGTACTTATTATTTTTATAAATAAAAAACCAGTTGTATTTTATGAGAATAAAATTCCATGTTTCATGAAGATTCTTTTTCCTCGGTAAGGGATTTCACACCTCTTCATTTTGCATTATCATTGAGTGTGCTGCATTTTATCCTGGTGAAAGTAGGTGTCTTGCAGTCCAGCATGCTGTACAAGCAGCAGGCCAACCCCCCTCCACATATTTGGTGGGTTTGTGTGTGGTGTTTTTCTTTTCTTAATTGCATGTTTCTAGATAATTTTTAACAATTTTCTAAAATTATTTTTAGCTTTAGATCCGGCTAAAGATCCATGTTTAAAGATGAAATGTAGTCGCCATAAGGTCTGTGTTGCACAGGATCAACAAACTGCTGTTTGCATTAGTCACCGAAGGCTTACGCACAGGTAAATACTTTAAAAGTTAATCCTATACTTTTTTTATAGCATTCGTGACTGACTATAAACCATAAATGCTCGATAATTGCTTAAGTTATTTAACAACATATGAGCAGAGTAGGAGTGGATTTTAGAAGTAATTATGTATGCATAATTTGATTAGTATGTTTAATATTTTATTTTTTGATAGGCTGCTAAACTAGAGGGTGTATGTATTTAAATATCGCAAGCTGCTCATACAAATACATTTAAGGAAATACCTACTGTGCGGGTACCAAATGAATATGACAATTATGATAATGTCATGCTGCTGTACATTTCTTTGACTTCATCACTTCTTATAAGAAGCTAGAGAACTCAAAACTGCCTGTTTAAGTGTAGGTAACGGCCTGTTATAGTGTAAGTTGCTGGGGTTTTTTCCTTCTTTTTTCTCTTCTATGTGTTACAGTTTTCTTTGCATTCTAGACTGGTTAAATATAAGGAACAAATATATGGTAAAGTTATTCTGGAATCCAAATGTAGATAATTTTTATTCTCACCTTTTTTTTTTGGCAGAACAGTTCGAGATGCTCTATTTATGTAGGTCTTAGGGTGGCAAAATATTAATGTGCTTCGGTGGCTTTATCTGGGGCAGAAAGAGAATACGTAGGGGCCTGAACCATACACTTAGTTGAATAATGAGATTGTTGTTTGTTGAAGAGATGGAGTCAAGTTGCATTTTTGACTTTGGATTTTTCATTTTTTTGGTACTTCATTGTGGGAAATGAAGCATAGTGGAAAGGCTAAACTTCAATAACTTGATTGAAATAAGTGCGTGTTAAAGTGCTTTGCTCAGTAGGGGCTGAAAAGAGCTAAGGAAAATAAGAGACTTTCTTGTCTGATGTAAGAGGATCATTTCAAGCTTTTTAGAGAGCCAGTACAGTTTTATGAATGATATCATGAATGTTCTTCTGAGTGTCTAGTTATGTTGAGTACACCGATCTGTAGCTTTTCAAACAAGCAAGGTAATACATAGTGAAAGGAAAAGTTTAAACTATTCTTGATCTGCAGCTGCAGTTAATTAACAAAAAAGCTCTACCTTATTTCTAGAGCTTAACTGTTTATATCAGACAATCTCAGTGTAGAGCTAGACATTTTGGTTTAATGAAGTATTAAATAAGGTGCAAGAATTATAATCAGACAAAGATAGGTAGTCTAATTTCAACTGCATGAGAACTCTCAGGGGAATATGTCAGTGTCAATGGTAAAAAGAAAGCACAATCATTTGAAATTTCTGAGAGTGAATTACACACGTTGAAAACAGTGAAAAAATGACATCTCCAAGTATACATGCAACGGTTAAGGACTAAAAACTTTTTTAGACTAGATGAAGCTGCATACACTGGTTGAATTAATAAACATATTGACATCTGCCTTCATACCTGTATTATTCCTTCCATGGTCCCTGACAGGCTTTTAGAAAGGTAATATTTTAAGAGGCAAAGTTTGTCTGAAAATAATACAAATCATAATGGGAAACCGGAATGGCAGCAACTTGGTGATTTTAATAAGCACTGCAGGTCTATTCTTGTAAGCTAGATGACGCAATTCTCTACCTACCTGTCCTGGGCCAGGACAGGGATTTCATAGAAACATGGAATGGATTGGGTTGGAAAGGACCTTAATGATCATCCAACCCTGCTGCCGTGGCCAGGGACACCTCCCACTAGACCAGGTTGCTCAAAGCCCCATCCAGCCTGGTCTTGAACACTTCCAGGGATGGGGCATCCACAGCTTCTCTGGGCAACCTGTTCCAGTGCCTCACCACCCTCACAGGAAAGAATTTCTTCTGAATATCTAATCTAAATCTACCTTCTTGCAGTTTAAAACCATTACCCCTTGTTCTATTGCTACACTCCCTCATCAAGAGTCCCTCCCCATCTTTCCTGTAGGCCCCCTGGAAGTGCTGGAAGGCCGCTATAAGGTCTCCCCGGAGCTTTCTCTTCTCCAGGCCAAACAACCCCAACTCTCTCAGCCTGTCTTCATAGGAGAGGTGCTCCAGTCCTCTGATGATCTTTGTGTCCCTCCTCCGGACTTGCTCCAACAGGTCCATGTCCTTCTTACATTGGGGGCCCCAGAGCTGTGCACAGTACTCCAGGTTGGGTCTCAGGAGAACGGAGTAGAGGGGCAGAATCACCTCCCTCAACCTGCTGGACACACTTCTTTTGATGCATCCCAGGATACGGTTGGCTTTCTGGGCTGCAAACGCACATTGCCAGGTCATGTTGAGCTTTTCATCCATCAGTACCCCCAAGTCCTTCTCGTCATGGCTGCTCTCAATCCATTCTTCGCCCAGCCTGTATTTGTACTTGGGATTGCTGCAACCCACATGCAGGACCTTGCACTTGGCCCAGTTGATCTTCATGAGATTTGCATGCACCCACCTCTCAAGCCGGTCCAGGACTCTCTGGATGGCATCCCTTCTCTTCAGCGTGTTGACCACACCGCGCAGCTTGGTGTCATCGGCAAACTTGCCGAGGGTGCACTCAATCTCACTGTCCATGTCACTGACAAAGTTGTTGAATGGCGCCGGTCCCAATACTGACCCCTGAGGACAGCCACTTGTCGCTAGTCTCCCAAGCTTAGATCTCTCAGTTGCCCCAAGTTACCAGGTTCAAGCAGAAATCAATTGCTTTGTATTTTCTTTCTAAAGAGGCTTTCTTCATGCGATCTCTGACCTTTCTGTAGTATGGTGGGAATAAGAGTATGAATTGCATATTCACAAGCAGTCATGTCTGCTGGTCTGTTTACCACTATTAATTTCTTTAGCCCAAGATTTTATTCCTTTGCTGATATCTACAATTTGCATATTGATTTTCAACAGGGCCATCTGTTTTTCCAAGTTCCAAAGGACTAGTCCAGTCATTTATAAGTCTTGGTAAAAAAGTTAGATGGTAAAGGTTATATTATCAACTGTTATCTTATATTATCTACCTGTATCCATTTCTAATGTATCAGCTGTGTGTATTCAATCTGTTGGGAATAAATCTTTACAGAATTTCATCCCAGTAATTTTCGCTTTCCACTTTGTGTCTGTGTGCGCATGTGGTGTTCTTCAAAGATTGGGTAATTTGAATGACCTCTTTTTTTGTTGTTGTTAAAGAAAAGGCAGTTGGAGATGTCTTCTGGAGAAATAGTTTAGACCTTTTACATGGATTACTGGGAACTCTTCATAAAGTACTTGCCCATAGATTTCCATTTGGACATATTTGCTGTATAGATCCATAGATGTTCCAGAGATTATTCCCAAGACTCTTGCATGGGAAAAGTAGTTTTAAGAATGTGAACTGATACAGTGGCAAAGACTAACCTCAAGAGACAGTCAGGGAAGAGGAGGCTCTGCATACCTCCAAGGTAAATAAAAGGTTTATGGGCACCTTTGGGCTACCCCAGGGAAAGAAGCATGGAATACTGTTAGAGCTGGATAGATTATTCTGTAGCGGCATCAAACAGAAATTTTCAGATTTACAGTTAGATTCTCTGCAGCGTTTCCAAGCAGCCCTATTGCCTTGTTCATAAATTTCAGTATATAAATTCTGTCACTTTTTGAGGTAATAAAATAGGCAAGTTGCTATTCAGGAAAGGCTGATGATTGTACCAAATGGAGAAATCACATTAGTAATTTCTTTTTTTTTTGTTAGAGATAGACTTGCAGAAGAAACACTCTAGGCATGGACATTCTGATATTCAGTCCCTGCTGTCCCACGTGTTTTTATCTGTACGGTGCAGTTTCCAAACTATTGTAGTCCTGTATGGATTACTGAGGGTACATACCACACAATGAAGCAAGTGGTGTAGGTCATTGGTCATGAGAGCAGTTTGGAGTATTAGAGCTTTAGGAAGTAGGGAGGCATGGTTAGAGGGACCAGATTTTTGTTGGTAGCAGGTACATGCATTTGCATCTCTACTGGTTATAACTGTGTTGGAAGCTGTGTTCTGTGTTCTATGCTCCTAGCTGTGACCTATGAAAGAAAGAGGAAGTACTTTAAAATGGGAAAACATGCAGGATATATATTGTTATTTATCCATGTACTTCCATGTGGATTGCTGTGGGAAGGGAGAGCTGCCTCCACTAGAATGCATGATAAACAAATAATTAAAAGTCTGGTGTAAAATAGAATTTTTTATTGATTCTTTGAAATTCTGGAGACTGACATTAACTTTCGCTTTTGCCTAAATGGAGTTTTACCATCCCTTTGTGCTTTCCAATTTACCTTTATTGGTTAAGTGATAGGCTTTATGGGGAAAAAGCCCTGTACAGTGTCTGTACATGCAATAATGAAATGCTTTGGAGTATACCTCATTCAGTTACAAATACAACTTGCAGAATATTGGAATACAGCATTGCCAATACTGTGATACAGTGATGTGAATGTTATGGTGACAAGCAGGATATTCATCATACTAATAGAAATTTGTCTACTCTTTCTAGTTTTCAATCACTTTCAGGAGATTTAATTATTTGAATCTGCAGTACTGAGAATGTCTAGGAACTATGGGTTCATTCCTGTGAGCTTGGGGAAGAGGAAAACTTATGTGAATGTTCAGCCAGAAAAGAAATGGACAGGAAATAAAAAAGAGATGAGTCAAAGGAGGAGGGCTGTAGGTGGTAATGGCTATTTCAGAATACCTGCAAGGGGATGTGTGCTACTTGTATATGCAGAGCAGCAGCTGGTAAAGATAAATCCTTAAATCTTCACGTATTTGTGGTTGCCACCTTGAGCAAAGAACAAAAGACTTTGTGGTGACACCACAATGCATAGGAACTCATTAAGGCCATGGAATGCTGGTAGCTAACTAGGCTCAGAAAAGTTGAAAAGCAATGAGCTATCATAGATTTGCAAGTCTTGATAAATTGTCTGTTAACTTTATCTTAGATTTGAAACAGACAATTACAGTAAGAAGTGACAACATCATGTAATTTGCTCTAAGAATAACATTCTGTGAATCATAGGCTGCTGTACTAAACTAAGCACTTCACCTGTATGGTGAAGTTCTAAGCAAGTAGGTTAGCTGCAGGTGAATGGCAGGAGTCTGGAAAACGAAAAAACAGGGCAGGGTTGCCACCCGGCAGAGAATTTTAATGTAAGTGTAACAGTGAACACAAGATAGTGCCTGTGGTTTCAGTTGGGTTACTTTTATTGTAATTCTGTTTTGGTACTGCATGTTTGTCAAAACAAAAATACTTAAGCCTAATGCTTAAAGGTGAAAGAAGGGAGAGGGGGAAAAGCACCTGTCTGCTTCAAATGTTTCTCTTTGTTTTTATCTCAAACCAGCTGCATGAGAAAATTTACAAATGAGATTAATTCAGTTGAGCCCCAGTCATTACACAGTCTATTCCAAGATTGGACTGCTTACTGCAAGAAACTGGTGAAGTAATGACTTGCTCAGTAACATTTAGAAATAAGCTCTGAAAATGAGGAAACGGCAATAAAGTTCTGGGCCAAAAATCATGTTCCGAGTAAATCAGAGTGCCTTTGATATATTACAACCTGGTGACTAACCTTGTATTTACTGATTAATCCTAGTGGAATCTGATAAAACAGTCTCTTTTTCTTCTTCCGTAAGTAAAAGAAATGTACTGTGTAAAATTGATTGGATACATTAGATCAGTCAATGCTTAGATGCATTAAATTATTCAGTGCGGCAAATACATGTGCAGTTTTTCTAGATATGTCTCTTATGAATTCTCCACCATACGTTATGCCCCCTGCCCCCATTGTGAAGGTACTGCTATGCTTTTTATGGGTTTGTTTATGTAAAATGGCAGATCAACACAACAGTACCCTGCTATGGGAGAAACAGATTGCACTTGTCTCTGCTGTTATATGCATAGCATATTAAGATGGAATTGAAATGTTTATAAAGACTGACAACTATTACTTGTGTAAGTACCTCAAACTTTCTTTTTCTTTCTATTGGATTTCTCACCCTCTGTAATCATTTATTCTAAGGTTTCAGAGTAGGAAGCAGGTGTAACACAGTTCAGGTATTCCAGATCCAGTTTTTATTTCACATATCATAGAATCATAGAATCTTCATGGTTGGAAAGGGCCTTTGAGATCATAGAATCCAAGCATACACACACACACAAAAAAAAAACCACACACAAAACCAACAAAACCCCCACAAAAAAACCCAAAACAAAACAAACCCCCAACAACCTATAATCTATGCCCTTCAGAGCATGCCCTGAAGTGCCAAATCTAGATGTTTATTAAATACCTCTAGGGATGGTGACTCCACCACCTCCCTGGGCAGGCTGTTCCAGTGCCTGACCACTCTTTCAGTAAAGTAATTCTTCCTAATATCTAACCTAAACCTCCCCTGCCGCAGCTTCAGACCATTTCCTCTGGTCCTGTCATTATTCACTTGGGAGAAGAGGCCAACACCCACCTCTCTACAACTTCCTTTCAGGTAGTTGTAGAGGGCAATGAGGTCCCCCCTCAGCCTCCTCTTCTCCAAGCTAAACATGCCCAGCTCCCTCAGCCTCTCCTCATATGGCTTGGTCTCCAGACCCCTCACCAGCCTGGTAGCTCTCCTCTGGACACGCTCCAGCACTTCTGTGTCCCTCTTGTACAGAGGGGCCCAGAACTGAACACAGCACTCGAGGTGAGGCCTCACCAGTGCCGAGTACAGAGGCATGATCACTTCCCTGCTCCTGCTGGCCATGCTATTTCTGATACAAGCCAGAATGCTGTTGGCCTTCTTGGCCACCTGGGCACACTGCTGGCTCCTGTTAAGCTGGCCGTCCACCAGCACCCCCAGGTCCTTTTCTGCTGGGCAGCTTTCCAGCCACTCTTCCCCAAGCCCGTAGCGTTGCTTGGGGTTGTTGTGACCAAAATGCAGGACCCAGCGTTTGGCCTTATTAAACCTCATACAGTTGGCCTTGGCCCATCGATCCAGCCTGTCCAGGTCCCTCTGTAGAGCCTTCCTACCCTCAAGCAGATCAACTCTCCCACCTAGTTTGGTGTTATCTGCAAACTTAGTGAGGGTGCACTCAATCCCCTCATCCAGATCATTGATAAAGATATTAAACAAAACTGGCCCCAAAACTGAGCCCTGAGGGACACCACTGGTGACCATCCGCCAAGAAGATTTCACCCCATTAATCACAACTCTCTGCACATGGCCGTCCAGCCAGTTTTTTACCCAGTGACGAGTACACTTGTCTATGCCATGATTCGCCAGCTTCTGCAGGAGAATGCTATGGGGGACGGTGTCAAAGGCCTTACCAAAGTCCAGATAGACAACGTCCACAGCCTTCCCCACATCCAGAAGGCAGGTCACATGGTCATAGAAAGAGATCAGGTTGGTTAAGCAGGACCTCCCTTTCCTAAACCCATGCTGGCTGGCCCTGACCCCTTGGCTGCCCTGCACTTGCCGTGAGAGCCCACTCAAGATGATCCTCTCCGTGATCTTTCCTGGTACCAAGGTCAGGCTGCCAGGCCTGTAGTTCTGCACATCCTCCTTCTGACCCTTCTGGTAGATGGGCGTCACATTAGCCACCCTCCAGTCATCTGGTACCTCCCCTGTTGACCAAGACTGTTGATAAATGATGGAAAGAGGCTTCGTGAGCTCTCCCACCAGCTCCCTGAGTACTCTTGGGTGAATCCCATCTGGTCCCATAGACTTATGTACGTATAGGTGCAGAAGCAGATCATTAACTACTTCCTCCTGGATTATGGGTGGGTTGTTCTGCTCTCCATTCTTGTCTTCCAGCTCAGGAGGCTGAACACCCTGGGGATAGCTGGTCTGACTATTGAAGACAGAGGCGAAGAAGGCATTAAGTATCTCAGCCTTCTCCTCATCCTTGGTTGCAACTTTCCCCCCCGCATCCAGTAAGGGGTGGAGATTCTCCCTGGCTCTCTTTTTGTTGATGTATTTATAAAAACTTTTTTTGTTGTCCTTAATGTTAGGGGCCAAGTTGAGCTCCAGCTGGGCTTTTGCCTTCCTAATTTTCTCTCTGTATAACCTAACGAGATCTCTGTACTCCTCCTGAGTTGCCTGTCCCTTCTTCCAAAGGTGGTAAACCCTCCTTTTATTCCTAAGTCCCATGTGAAGTCCCATTCATCCAGACTGGCCATTTTCCCCACCCTTTAGACTTGCGACACTTGGGGACAGCCTGCTCCTGGGCCTTTAAGATTTCCTTCTTGAAGAGCGTCTAGCTTTCCTGCACCCCTTTGCCCTTCTGCACTATGCCCCAAGGGACTCTCTCAACCAGTGTTCTGAACAAGCCAAAGTCTGCCCTCCGGAAGTCCAAGGTGGAGATTTTGCTAATCCCCCTCCTTACATCACTACGAATTGAAAACTTGACCATTTCATGATCACTAAACCCAAGACGACCTCCGACCACCACATCTCCCACTAGTCCTTCTCTGTTTGTGAACAGTAGGTCAATATGAGGTATAGGAAATCTCTAGGGAATTATTTAGAAATAAGGGATCATTTCTTTTCTAGCATATCTTTTTACTTGTGATTTATTTTCTTTCTCTTTGCAGATTATGCCCTACAGTCATTTACAGTCCCTTCTTTGTCTTGTCTTTGTACGGGTTTTGGGTTTTTTTTCTTCTTTTGGTAGCAGCCTATACCTATGTCATTTTAATAATGTAGGTAAGGTGTTCATAAGAGTAATAGAACTGCCTTGTCATAGGGGTGTGCAGCTTTTTGGGCCTTCTTTACGAGTAATTAATTCCCAATAAATGCTAACTAAGCAATAGATTCTGATGATACTTGCAATTCTAAAAAAATTAACCCATTTTGTTAAACTCAGGGTTACGGTAGGAGCAGTGACTTAATCATGGTAAAAGCATTTCAGTTGCGGATCACAATTTGCCTGGAAAATGACAAGAATGAAATCATAACAAATAAGCATTTAACTAAGTTAAAACAATGAAACAAAAAAATATAATTGCTCTTTTTGTATTGGAGCTCCACAGGGCAGGTTCCAAAGAGTGTGAAGACTGAACCTGTATAAAATGTGAAGCTGTGTAGGTGAACGGTATAGAGGGCCTAATGATACAGAATTCACTATTTTAAGAATTAAGGAAAGAGTGGTGGATGCTATCTGGGTAAAATGTTTCCTTTGCTGTTTCTTAAGAGTTCTATGAAACAAAGTTAGATTTAGTAAGAATTGTTCCCTGCCCGTAAACTTTGTGGAGCAGGACCTGAATTTAGTGATCAACAAAAATTTTCTAATATTTCTGCTTGTGGGTGCAGTCTTCTAGTTACCATGATTTCACTATTAAAGCATGTTAAGGAGTGTCACTTTATTATAGGCTCACAGAAGCTGATAGCGGTAAAAATATTATGTCACTTAATCTAATTTACTATGGTAGGGGAGTTGGATAGATGATTAGGGGACTGGAACACCTCTCTTATGAAGAAAGGCTGAGCGATTTGGGTCTCTTCAGTCTGGAAAAAAGGCGACAGAGGGGGGACCTTATCAACACTTATAAATACTTAAAGGGTGGGTGTCAGGAGGATGGGGCCAGGCTCTTTTCAGTGGTGCCCAGGGACAGGACAAGAGGTAATGGGCAAAAACTTGAGCATAGGAAGTTCCACCTAAACATGAGGAGGAGCTTGTTTACTTTGAGGGTGGCAGAGCACTGGAACAGGCTGCCCAGAGAGGTGGTGGAGTCTCCAACTCTGGAGACATTCAAAACCCACCTGGACGCGTTCCTGTGCAACCTGCTCTAGGTGACCCTGCTCTGGCAGGGGGGTTGGACTAGATGATCTCCAGAGGTCCCTTCCAACCCTATGATTCTATGATACTTTGATAGATTTTGTGGTAGTGCTTAATCTTATTACAACTTCCTTTAGGCTTTTGAGTTAAATGACACTTCCAAGTGCAGATTTGGTTCAAATCATTGGTCATCTAGTCCATTATCCTGCCTTGGACTCTTGCCCTCTGGCAGTGGTTTTGAAAAGTGTGGAAACCAGTCTAAATACTTTTTTATATGAACTTGGATTATCAGAAGTTCTTCCCTGAGTGTGTTCACCTTGGTATTATAACATGAGTAAAGTGTTCATTTCAGCTTTGAAGTGATGAGTGTTAGGCCCTGAAGCATCAGATGGCTTAACCTTTTCCTGTTATGGATGATGTGACAGAAGCCCAGAGTAAATTTCAAGTGCTGCAGAACTGTAACACTGCGACAGCAACCCAAACCCTCTTCTGTTTCCATGGCTGTGGTACTGCATGGCTGAGGTTGTCCCCAGGCGTAAAAAGTGACCAAGGCCAAGTATGTGGGAAGCCCATTCAATAGGGAAAATGCACACACATACATACATGTACATATGTGTACATGCATGCAGATACATACATATAAATAAATATGTACACCTGTATATATATATTTTCTCTTCATATTGTAAGGCACTTGTATCCTGGATTTCCGATACACCATATTTTGGAATTTGAAGTATTTTATTTACTCATTTTACGATAAAAGAAAGGGGTTTCAATTTAGACTTGCTATCACTAAGTTTTTGATTTAAAAAAAGAAAAGAAGAAAGAAACAAAAGCTGCAATTGCAAATCTGTAGTTAATATTAAGTAGTCCCAGCAGTTTTGAAAGAGAGCCTGTTAGAACTGTTACAGAAGATGCTCTATTTGATTAGAAAAAGGGAAAAGCGGAGAAGAAGGAACAGTATAGCTTTGTGACTTTTCTGTATCTTTAGGTGCTGCAGCATTTTATTACGATTTCAAAAAAAGACTTTCAAAAAACTGACGCAAAACGAAGGATTTGCTTTTGGCAGATTGTGTGAAAGTTGCAAACACCACTATTTAGGATGTTATCATTTCACATTATAATGCTGCTGAAGAAGGCCAGCTGGTGCAGTTAAGTCCCTTATTGGAAATTTTAGTCTGATTCATTACTGTGATTTGTAGTTGTACACAGAAACACTTAATCATTCTTATGCTCCAAGCTCTATTGAATCTGCTGAAGGCTTTCTGGTTCTTTGCATAATTTGTGGAGCCAGGCTGCCAGCTTGGCAGTGTTTCAGGCTTGTTGCATTATCTGTGTTTGTTTGCACAGGAAGTGATGCTGCACGTAGCCAGAATTTACAGTAATTCTTTTGTAATAGGCTAATGAGCAACACTACTTCATTCACAGTACTAACATTATATAGCTTTGATTAGTCCAATTATTGTGTAACTATGCTATTGTGATCATACTTACACTCTAAAAAGTACTGAAAAGGAAATTTGCTTAGCCATAGCTTAGTTGAACTTGTTGAGAAAATAATTTGGGCTTTTATGTCCTTAAAAGAGAGGTGAAAATGTGAATATTTTGGAGATTTTTATATGCAATGCAATTTAATTTATTAAAGGGAAAAAAGTGAAGCTTCATTTTTACTGTTTCTTTGCATTGGGAAGGAAAAAAGGTGACTAACTATGCAGCATAAGTTTTGCATACGTTGTGAAGGCCTGTTCTTTTCTTGGTGTGCATGTGTTTCTTCTATTCATTTTAGTGGGAGTTATGGATACACATCTAGAAGAAATCAGGATCCTCTATAAGTAGCTTCTGCTAATAGTAATGGAAGATAGTGTTTACGTATCTTGCAACATATCTAGGTTGCAAGAATGTATGTTGCAGTACTAATGTGGTCGATATCAGCCTTACTATTTATTAAGGTTGTAACTTAGCTATACAGTATTTATACTTTTTGCAGCTAAACTTCAAAACACAAAAATTGCTGTCCTTAAAAAAAAAAAAAAACAAACAAAAAACCCCCAAAAAGTGACAACCCCCACCCCACCCCCCACCTCCTGTCTGTAGAAATCTAAAATAGAAATTTTTTAGTTGCTAATGTTTTTGTGGGTTTTTTTTTCTTGGTATGTAATATATGTTTTGTAGGAGCTCAAAGCAAACTTGAAGTAAGGGAGACCTAAACAGAACTTCCCTATTCTATTAGCAGAAGAGGTATTTTCCACTATACTATATGGGCTTCAGTTAATTTAGTAAATCCTAGGCCTACTCATGTTTTACTCCAGATTACCCCAGTAATCTTGTTCAGATTCTCAGTGTTCTCTAGAAGTAGGAGGGTGCACTAGATAATCAGTTGTCATGATGAGTTTTTCAGTCATCGTGAGTGTCCTACTTTCCACTTTTGCAATGAGATTATAAATTAGGATTGGGATTTTTTTTTTGCAGGAAAATGGATCCCATTTTACTGTATTTCTTTCTGTCTTGCTGACAGTGGTTGAAGGCACACTCAGTTGTACCACCTCCTAAAAGGCAGTAAGTTAGGACGCTTCTGTTCAAAAACTAGAATACTGGAAAGAGTGTCTGATCTAGGAGAGCATTGAGGTTAGAGTGTTCAACTTTTGACTAACCCTAAGGGGTGTTAATGTGCTGTCCTGTTAATAAAAAAAAAAAAATGGTTTGTGAGCTTTTATTTTGTTGTTGTTGTTTTAAAAATGTCTTTTCTCTCACAGTATTCCTGAGAATCTACCACTTAAAAAGATTGCCTTGTTAACAAAATTGAGAAGAATGATGAAGATGATGCTTATAAATGATTTCTCTGTCCTTAACTATGAAGTTGTAATTGTAGTCCATAGCAACAAAATTCATTGTGGACAATTATGTTAACACTGAAATAATACAAAATAATAAGAGTAAAACCTTTGAAAATTCCTTTATCAGAAAAGTTACAGGAACAGTTCAATACCTCTTCTTACAAATACATATCTAAAGTAAAGCTTGCTATTTGTTCTTGTAGTGCTTTAAAAATTAGTTGTCAGTATCAGTTTTCAGTATACTTTAGTAGAATACATTATCGATTGTAAAATAGCTGATGTAAAAATTTGTAATCAATTAGTGCTTAATTTGAAATTCGTTGGTGGGTTGTGTGTTTCGGGTTTTTTTCTTTTGTCTTTCAGTGTTACTGAAATACTCTAACACTGGGTAATGGAACAGAATGAAACTTTGGGATGCTTACATGTGAGGAGTTCTTTTATAGGTTTTAAAATTTTTGTGTGAATCCGGATCTGATTAAACTTAGGTGCTTTTATTACTAGCAAGCATCAGTTCTAATGCATTTCATTTTACGTGAAGGTCTTGCTTCATAAGTTGTGGTTATAGGCTCAGAATACATCTGTTTTGCTTGTGTACCAGTGGTGAGAAAACTGTTCAGTGTGTGAAATTGAGTAGGACTAGTGTTCAGGGAACAGAAATCATTCTACTAATTTCCATTTGTGTAAAACAATACATTTAAGGTTTCCAATGGTGAAAAATACGTTAACTGTAGCAGCTTCACAGAGTGAAGTATGTGCATTTATTGGTACTTTACAGTAAAATATACTAGTGCTTTTGGAAATCAAATAACATACTTATGACAGTACAGACATGTCAGGAGTCACTAAATGTTCAGCTTTTACATGGTCAGTTATAATAAGTGGGTTTTGTGTCTGTTTGGTAGCATTTTTATATTTCTCTTTCATTTAAAATCAAACACCAAAATCCTTTTCATATGCCCAGATTGTCAAAAGTAAGTTCACTTTATAAAATGCTGTAGTCTGCTACAAAAGAACAATAATATGATACTTAGAGGTATGGCTTCTTCCACAGACTACTATATATTCTGTATCAGATCCTCATTGCCTTAAAAAAATATCTTGCTTTTCATTTTATGGTTTAACCTAAATATTAGAACACTTATACCATACAAATACTTTTCCTAAAACCCTTAGGCAACTTCTCTATTAGTAATAGTAATAATAATAGTAATAAATTCTTATAATCACAATACAGTTTAGGTTGGATTTAAACCTTGTCGAATCTGTGGGATCCACTGCCTTAATTCAGGCAGTATCTGTGGAGTTGTTTCAGGGATGCTTTGGGCTTATTGCACATGTGCAGACTATCCGCACTATGCATCGCACCGTAGATTCGGTGTCCATAAGTTTCAGATAAATGCTCAGATTCTGTCTAGACAAAACTTCTGGGTGAGGAAAAGAAGAAGTTATACCTGAAGAAACCTGCACTCACCGTAACCATGACTCTGGTGTGTTCTAGTTCGATTCCTTTCAGGGAGACTTCTTTCAAATACAGACCTTCAATGACGTATTTGAACATACAAGGACAGGTAAACTTTGGGGGTGAAATTTGTATACACATTTTATGGTAGGAGGGTGTTGGGTTTTTGTAGGATTGCAAAAGTGCACAGAATTCAGGATATATCATAATTTTATAGATCAACTGTTACCTGAAGCTGCAGTTATAACAGCAATAGGTTAATACTTATAAACACTTTACCAATAGACACAGACTTGCAATTCCTAGCCTGTTCCATAAAGCAATTTAAAAAAAAACACAAAAAAAAAACCCAAAAAAACCCCCAAAAACCCAAACCAAAAACCAGAAAAGAAGTCTTAATTCTCTCCTCTCTCGAGGACAACTTTTTTCCACTAACCAAAGGAATAGAGAATAACCACTAAACTATTTCATAGGCACCTATGGATCAAGCCACCCAAAAGTTATCATCTTAGAGAATCGGCACTTAATTTTTTTACTGTGGTTTAAGATGATATAATTCTTCATGTTTTCAAGCATGATTATGCATGGCGACATCATTTATCTATTCTACTTTCTAATTTTTCTTCTTTCTACCTTAACTGTAGAAAGTAAAGTAAAAACTGTTGTAAAATACAACTATTTGAATTGTAGAAATAATGCCTCTGTTTCATAGAGGAAAATACCAAGGCGGACTTTTTCTTGTCAGGGAGGTTTCATATATGTCAAAATTTAAAATAGCTAACTTATTGTAATTCAGGGTTTACTTTCATTTCTTAATCAGATGAAGATCTGGACACATAAATATTTCTGAAAACATTTGCACATCTTGAAGAATGAATTCCCCTTGACTTTGCCTTCACCACTTGCACGTTCATCTCCAATGAACGTTTGTAATACCAAGATTTGCATACTTGTGAAAGTTAATTTGAAGTTTTGGTCCCTAAATTCAACACCAGTCATGTTCTAAGCTTTTGCCGTTGGAGCCTCTTTTTAAAGAAAACCCCAAACACATTCTCCTCTCCCATCCCGAACTCTTTGGTGCAAAGGAGAGGCAAATAAGAGGAAAGATTATGTGAGAGGAGATTTAAGCTGGGGAGTAGATCAGTAAACATATGACTACAGGAAACAGATATCCTGAGGATAAGAATGATCGATTATTCATCGTTGGGGCCTGCTACTGAAGTCTGTAAAAGGTATGAATGCACAGCCAAGATGATCTGGATTGGAATTGAATACCTTGCTCTTACATACAAACTTGCATGTTACAAAGTAGGATGTGAGGGCTTGCTGTCCACTTATTCATTATTACAGCCAAAGCTGGAGACCCATGTACTTTTGACCCTTCTACCCATGAAATTCTCTTTGGTAGGGAACCAACAATAGCAACACTTCTAGGATGACTTCATCCCAGTATCTCAGATTTGAGGCTTCTGGAAACTGAATTTCCTTTCGTATTCTAGAATTATACTGATATCATATAACCATTTACTTCAGAGTACAAATGGTGGAGGTTTTTTACCTACACTGCAAGTCTTTTGTCATGCTCTAATTCACCACTCCTATCTTCAAATTGAAAAACAAGGTAACTTATGTTAGAATGAATATTGTTTATATGTTCTACTAAGAAGCGAGAGCAAAGTGCCATTATGAAAAACTCAGAAAAGGTATGCACATGCAGTAGTTATAAAAGCAAACAAAACATTGTGATTTGTAAAGAATGGTAAACAGAATAGGCTGTAAATGTTAAGAAATTATTTTATGAGTGAGGTCTCACAATTTATTTTTGTTAATAGCCCTGTTATCTCTGGCCACCTTGATAAATCGCACATAGTAGAAACAGAAACTCTGCAGAGCTTTTAAAAATATGATCAAAGACCTAGAGGGACTTCTGGATGAAAAAATACTGAAAAATAGGCATGTAGATTAAAGCTAACTTAGTAAGAAAGATTATGACACGATTTTATTTCTAGAATCATTGCTCCATAAGTTTCATTTACCCTCTCATAATAAAGGAACAGGGAAGAATACATGGGGCAACAGATTCAAAACAAATTTTGGGAATCTGTTTAATTTTGACATGATACTACGCCACAGAGCTCTTGGTCAGCATTGTGGTTAAATGGAAGGTTTAGAAATGTGTGTGGAGAGCTGGAACAGTCCTCTAAGTTATCATATAGGTAAGACAACTAATTTTTCTGACATGCGGCAAACCTTTTCTTGGCCATAGAAGTGTAAGTTTTGCATTTATTCACTTTCCTGTTAAGTTTTTAGTACAGCTGTTGTCTAAAAGGAAGTGCTGTATTTGATCAGCAGACTGGACACTAGTCCAATTAGATACCGCAATTTACTTTCTTACCAAACCTATTCAGATACCAAAATATATAGTTAGTTATATATGCTTGAACCTATAAAGACTGCGATAAAAATTTAACTAAACTATGAACTACAGAGGCGAAAATACCAATGGAAAAATAAGCGCTGTCTGCTTTCAGGATTTTTAAAAGTGAAAGAAAAAGTCATGCTTTTGTGCAAACAGATGCTTTTCCAAGCAAATTTTGAAATGGTTTTTGTGCTCCTCAGTGGGGGCAGAAAATATCTGTTTCTATTTATGGCATCTCTCAATAGATTACTTTTTTTCTTCCCCAGTGTACCCATGGTCTTTTTGTCACTCTTAGTACATTGCAATTTTGAGACTCAAAAGATGGATTTGTGGTTGATCTTTTAAAGCATGGAAACATGTTCAGCTCTGAGGCTAATAGTGATTAATTCATTGTTTTATAGAATCATGAATTTGAAGATTAAATTAGGCAGTTAAATTAGGATAAGCGTGTTTTGGTATGCAGAATACCAGGGTGCCCAGCTGGGGCACCAGCAAGGGCCCCAGTTGTATGAAGATGGAGTCCCTCTTGTAGCAACTGAGCGGAGCAAAAGCTGAGGCCTGAAGTATCTCATTTTTCAGTTTTTCTGAACAGTTTTAAATAATTTTCCAAACTTTGCATGATGCAAAATGAAGAAGTCAAAGCTTAAACAAAACCTTAAAAGCTGAACCACAACTCTGTTGGTGTTACCATCATATAAATATTTATTATTGCTACTTTACCTTTTAGAATGTGTTTTTGTTTCTTTAGGATTTGGTCCCTTGACATTTTTCTTGTAGTTTTCTTTACTGTTCTTCTCTCTCTTCAAATAACTCTTCTCCATTTTTATGTACTACTATGCTCTTTCACAGTACTTCATGTTTTCACTCAGCATGGCTTAACATTCATGCAGTCATGCCTGCAAACCTGAAATAAGCCCCGGTAAGAGATGATTTATGGGGGCTTGAATGCAGAAGGGATAGATTATGTGTTATCCTGTAGGTACCATTTTATGGAATTGACATTAGAGTAATCAAGGAAGGAAGGAAGAGGGTGGACTGAGGATGCTTATCTACATTAATAGAAAAAAAGATCAAATTAAAATAGGAACCTTACCAACTTTCTTAGTAACAGAAGAACCAGTTATACCTAGCTTTTTGGCTACCAAGTTATTTTTTGGAATCAAGTTGAGGTGTTTTATAAAGACATGATGGGCAATACAATGCCGACATACATAAAAGAGAATTTCTATCATGTTAGACTAAATAACGTGAGACAACATTACAGTAGTTAGTGAAACTTCTTTTGACAATTTATTTCTCTTTCATATCCTGGCACAGATATTTCATGGATATCTTTTTTTTAATATTAAATGTTCATCTTTAAAATGATCTATTTTATTTATATGTGTGAATTAGTAGCCAAGAAAACCTCACACTTAATCTATTTTATTTTCTCAACTCAATCAACAGCACAAGTTTATGTTTTAAAAATAGCTTCATTTATAGATGCCAATGAAAATAGCAAGGTTTTGTTTTAAATTGTTTGGGTTTTTCCCAATGCCGCAGTATCCCTATCTATCTCTGTGGGCTTAATGTATCTATGACAAAAGCTAGCTAATAAGTAAAACCAACTATGAATTAATTTAAATTGGAACTTTTTCAAGCTCTAAAATTCCACGCAGTATATTAAAAAATGCTAAATTATTTCCTAACTATGAAGGGAACATTTTTGTCCCCCAGTATGAACCTCACTTGGATTTGATCAGAGAGGAAAAAGAATATTATAAATTAAAACTAGCTTTTGGAGAACTGTGTTGTTGCAAAATATGATTAAGTTTCAAAGAATAAGGGCGAACACAAGCAATATGGGACCAAAATAGAGGCTGCGCAAGTGTTACTGTTTCTTTTAGTAAGTTTAGGTGGTGTAGTGCTTTCTTGAATTAGGTTTTATATTTATCACAGTTTTCCCCTCTCCTCCCATGAAGCATGTCAACACAGATTTTTATATTCGTTCAGGGAATTTCAGCGTATTTGGCAATATGGCTGAGCATAGCGTACAAACCTGTTGCACAGTGAATGTGCAATAGAAATGGTACTCTCTGATGCTTTATGCTTGCTATGCATGTGCATGGATTTCATTGTGTAGGCAGACTCAGATGAATTAGCTATCTGAGATTTAAGGACAAACACTCCTGACCTATTAGAAATTTAGCCTTTCTTCAGTAGTAACAAAAAGCAAGAAAAAAAAAGGAAAATCCTGAGTTTTTTTAAAACGTAAAAGAATATCCATAAAATGATATAGTACAATGTAGGAGATGATCCTCCATGAATAGTATAACCATCCATTTTTGCTCAACTATCATCTTGCTATGCACTTGTTGCTATATATCTTTTCCGAGCAGACCTCTGCAACAGCTTGTCAGCTTTATCTTCCCATTTTCTGATGTTATCAGACACCGTTCATAAATTCAGAAGGTATCATACTGACAGAAAAGATGATACCAAGTTGAAAGCCTTCCTGTCTGTTCCTCCCTGTCCCCCCCCTCCCCCCCCCAAACTCTTCTTCCCTTCCCTCTGGGGGTACGAGAAAAGTGGTGCTGATATACGCTCTTCCATCTACCTAAAGAGCACTTGGAAGATTAGAGTACAATAAGTTGACAGTTGGATAGATGATCTAAAGGAATTCTGTTTTTCATAGAAATGCCATAGCTGTTAAACAGTGCCAGAATACAGAAGTTTAGTTTTGTGAGGCACTGATGTGCAGGAATACATTGCTCTCTTAAAAACTCATGAGTTGTAAAGCAGTGTTGGTTGCAACTTGCAACAAGTGCTCTTCTAACACCTGATTAACATCATCTAAAAAGTCACAGTCTTTGTCACAAGCGTGTTAGGGTAAGCACAGCAGCAAAACCAGTTCAAGTTAATACTGTTTCGTTTTTAATTTAAATAACTTATAGAGGTTACTTGTAATCCTGAGCACAATTGTGTAAGACAATTTTCTGTGCAAGTGTGCGCTATGCCTTAGAATTTGTAAGTACAGGCATGATATTGTGATGCTTTTGAAATGATTTTAGGAAGATAATGCGTTTTGGCTCTAGAATAAAGGGCAAGTAATAAGTAGCACTGGAATTATCAAGACAGCTGGCCCATTTCAAGCCTTATTGCTCCTCAGCACCAGGCAGTAGATAGTGTATAAAGAGGCTTGGGTTCTGTCTATTATGTGGTTTTCTTGTTTAGCAGTATTCTTGATTTAGACTACTGTAAGTCCAATTCAAAGTTGTTTAATTAAAACATTTGTTCAAGGTAGGTAGAATTATATTACACAGGACCTGTAATAGAGCTGATTAACGTGAAAAAAACATTTTTGCTGTTTAAGCAAAACAGGTGTGGTGCTTTTGGAGGTGGGGAAACAATAAATTAAAACTGGCAGGTTTAGGAAGTTGAGCTGTCAGGTGGTGGGAGGAGCATCAGCCACACAGAGGAACACCCTGATGAATTAAGTACTGTAGAATGAAAGCCAAAGTACGAGGGGGGAGGTGGGGACATGGACATGACGACGACACGACAAGTAACATTCACTGTAAAGCTGTGATACAGAGCAAAGAACATTTATTAAGATGGATGGTTGCAAGGCTGTGTGCCATAAAGACTCTGAAGGAACCCTGATTCACTTTTGCAATTAAGGAATACTCGGATACCTGAACACAAATACTTTGGATGTATTCTTTGTAAGAGTGGCTTATTACTCCTCACAGGCATAATGAGGAGCTTGGAATGGCTAAACACAATCTGCAGAGGTAGATACTTCCTTATGCCTCTCCCTGAATTTTACAATTTTGACTCAAAATAGTTATATGTTACATATACATCAAAAGAAAATAAACTACTAAACTTGAAAATCACTGCTGTATGTGGTGTTAGAAAATAATTTCAGGTAAATTCTGCCCTCTAAAGAATGGATTATCCTCTGTTCTTCTCCCCATGTCTTGGTGTGAGGAAAGACATGATGATGGTGGAAACGTCATCAATATAAATAAAGTGGAAAAGGAGAGACAAATAGCAGCTGTAGTGAATGCAGTAGAAATTTGTTTTAAATTCAGAGCTAAGAGACTCAAGTGTAACATGCTGATTTTAGGATGCTTCCAGAAGTTATACTGTGCCATACTGTCTTTCTGTTGAAGAGCTAAAACTAAAGCTGATATTATTAAAAACAATAAAATATATGAAAATGTATCAACACAGTAAAACATTCAAAGATAAGTAGTGCAGCAAATCAATTTACCAGTTGAACAATTATTAAAATACATGCTTCATTTTCTTTTTATGGATGAAGGGGAAAAAAAGGCAACAGGATTTTATTTGGTAATTTCTGGCAAGGGAACAGAGACTGCTTGTACAAGCTGCATCCATTAGTATCACCCATACTGCATTTGTTTTCATTTGTTTTCCCCTGTAGTCTCATGATTTTGTCAGTAAAACCTGGGATCTGGTGGAGGAGAGTAAACTTCTGCTTTGCTCATTATAAATCAGTGACTTGTCATTTAAGCAAGTGAACAGAGATAGTGTGTTCTGCTGATAATTGCAAAAATTATCACAAGCTGTGCACTAAGGAATCAAGACCACGGAGCTCGAGTGGATTTGCAATATATGTGCATCCATGTGTGTGTATCTCAATACATATTAATACACATTTTGGTATAACTATATCAAATTGTGAAGATAAGAAAGAAGCATGCTGTATCAGTGACAAACCACCACATTTAAAAGTGTTGTAAAACTGTTTAAATTAAACTGTAGTATGACATTTGGATCTGAAATGATAATGTCAAATACATAACTGGAATGAGTTAGGGATTTGTGAGTAGTAGTAAAAACGTATAGCAATAATTTTGAGACTTGTTACACTAATGCAGTCATGTTGTAATGATGCAGTACCTGGGTGTTTTGAAGCTTCTACTCGACAGAAAGCAGCTGTGTTTGGTTTTTTTTCCCCCCCTGTTGGAGAATATGAGGAATCATGGGACAGGCATAATAACTGTGTTATATTCTAAACAGTGCATAAAGCGGTACAGACAGCATTGAGTTGACTGTGACCTTTAAGATTGCTATATAGTGGGAGGATGCAGTAGTCAGCCTCCAGCCCTGTATGACAAAGTGTGGTTTAGGAGGCACATGCAAACATCCTGCTTTCTATTTCTCCGTGCTTTACAGTCAGTACATAGAATGGGAGTAATATTAATGGTATGGAGCAGGAAGTGGACTGGATCCTGAAGGTGTTTGGAACATAACGTCCCCAGGTCCTTTGAGCAATCTTGCGGCCGCTGGGGAGCATACTCATAAATACGACCAAGGTAATCTTGAATTAGGTATAGAGCAGTTGTAATATCTCAACCTATTCTAATGGAAGTACTCCAACAATACTGTATATTTGAATGCCTGTAATTCAGGAAGAATATTGAGAGTTAAAGAGTATTCAGAAAAGGGCCACAAGAATAGCGGAAAACATGCCTTATAATGAAAGAGAACAGGAACAGATTATGTATTTGTTTGTGATGGAAAAGATGAAGAAGGTTGTGCAGTTACTGTTTGAATACTTATTTGGAGACAGACATTTTTTCACAAGCTCCCCAAAGTCGCAAAGATGTGTTAAATTTTTACAGAGGGATCCAAATTAGAAAGTCTAAGGTTACCTTCTTCTAACTTTGTAATGTACAAGTTTCCTATGTGTTATGTGAAGCCTATTTTGTTACAAAGCAAGTGATGATAGTAGAAATGGTATCAATTTAGTCAGACATGTAGTCTTCTGTAAAGAAGACTTGCCATCGAGGCATCCTCTTGCCATCCAGAGGGACCTGGACAAGCTTGAGAAGTGGGCCCATGTGAACCTCATGAGGTTCAACAAGGCCAAGTGCAGGTCTTACACCTGGGTCTATACAGGCTGGGGGATGCAGGGTTGAGAGCAGCAAGCAAGGACTTGGATGTCCTGATGAATGAAAAAGCTGGATGTGAACAAGCAATGTGCGCTTGCAGCCCAGAAGGCTAACTGTATCCTGGCCTGCATCAAAAGAAGCATGGTCAGCAGGTCGAGGGAGGTGATTCTCCCCCTCTACTCTGCTCTTGTGAGAATCCCTCCTGGAGTACTGCATCCAGCTCTGGAGCCCTCAGCACAGGAAAGACATGGACCTGTTGGAGCAGGTCCAGAAGAGGGCCACGAAAGTGATCAGAGGGCTGGAGCACCTCTCCTATGAGGACAGGCTGAGAGAGCTGGGATTGTTCAGCCTGGAGAAGAGAAGGCTGTGGGGAGACCTTATTGTGGCCTTTCAGTACCTAAAGGGGGCTTATAAGAAAGGTGGGGACAAATATTTCAGCAGGGCGTGTTGCGACAGGACAAGGGGTAATGGTTTTAAACTGGAAGAGGGTAGATTTAGATTGGATAAGGAAGAATTTTTTTACCACGAGGGTGGTGAAACACTGGAACAGGTTGCCTAGAGAAGCGGTAGATGCCCCACCACTGGAAGCCTTCAAGGTTAGGTTGGACAAGGCTCTGAGCAACCTGATCTAGTTGAAGATGTCCCTGCTGATTGCAGGGGTGTTGGACTAGATGACCTTTAAAAGTCCCTTCCAACACAAACCGTTCTATGATTCTATGAAATAATGTCATATAACTTTTTTCTTTACTGTCTTTGATCAGGAAGTGTTGCCAGACTTATCAACAAGATTTTATACATGGTATGCAACATGCATATATTAATCATGAATTCTAAAATAAGTATTGCCATATGATTGTTTGTCCAGCTGGCAATTGAATATATATTCAGTTTAAGCTTTCTTTCAGACAGGTGTATATGCACGTAGTTCAAATACCATATGAAGAGTGCATCTTGATAACAATAAGATCAGAAGAAACATGTAATTGTACCTCCTTATGTGGGTTTTGCTGAGCAAGACATAAAGGATGGTTAGGTTTTGGTTTGGTTTTTTTTTAAATAGAACTGAACACAAGTGCAAAAGACACCAAACGTTCCTGAAAAGCCTTGCAAATGGAAAAAACTTAAAAACTAATGTCTGTGACCATAATGAAGTTTTTATGGAAAGAACCCTGTAAAATGGAAGTCAAGATCATAAAAATGCTCTTAAGAGCCTCATTCTTTATCACCAAGTGTGCTGATTTATTTGTCTGTTGTGTTCAGCTGTTTACACCTGATTTACATTGATAATAGCAATATCTCAAGTCCAAATATGTCTGAGAAGTGTCCAAGTGTGCTTTGAACTTTACAGTAGATTCATGACCACAAGGTCTACAGTACAGTAGGATGGTCAGCCAAATACCCTGAATGTGGTCAGCAAGCTCCTTGTGATAATACATTGTTATGATTTATTTAATTATAATTAACTATAGCATTTTTCATTGAGAGCTACACTTTTGCCCTTGAGTGTGGTGGTGAGTGTTATGTTTTTGGTACTGCTGATGTTCTTTACACAACAAAGTTGTCTGCTAAAAATGAATTCAATAAAATGTACATGAATTTAGCAGCAGTGCTGATTGGACCATAGGCCTCTGTTGTTTTAAGTCTTCCTTAAGAAAGGGTAAAATTTCAAGAAAATGATTTAAATTCCTTTAGCGAGTCCAGAAATAACCAAGTTCAAAAATAAGAATTGATTATTAAATCTTGTTTGCAAAAAGTGCATTTACCAATGTTTGTATCATTATGAAAAATATGGGAATATGAATATGAAAAATATGGTAAAAAGTATTCTTGGTTTCGTATCTATAGTAAATCAGCTCTTGCTGAAGCTATAGAGGCATTTTTAAATATACAATTTGTAAATGAGTGGGGTGGAAGATTAGTTACTGAATATAAATTATAAGGTGTGAAGACAGTTTTATCTAAGTTCTGTGTAAATGGTAACTATATGTTCATGTTCCCTGCCAGCAGCCGTATTCTTACAAGTGGTTCTGTGTGGGAAGAGGCATCACAGGAGTGAGACAACATCAGTACATACATTTCACATTCCTGACAAACAGTATAAGGATAGAGAGATTATCAATGTTATTCAAAATAACAAAAGATGATTTTATTAAAGTTTATGACATTGCTGTCTCATTCATCTGCTGCGGTATCACAACATTGTAGAAAAGTATGAGTAACCATTTTGTCACATAACAGCACTATTCCTGAACTATATTTGCTCATTTTAAGTAAAAAACAAAAACAAAAAAAAACAAACAAACAAACAAACAAAAAAAAAAAAACCCAAAAAAAACCCAACCAACCCACAAAACAATAAATTACTTGTTCCTCTTCTCCTTACCCCCAGTCCACTTCAGGCTGAAAAAACATCAGTTTTTTGTAGAGACTCTTCTTTACATATCTTCAGTGCTGTGTGTCTTGGGTCATATCAGAATGCATTTGACTACTTCCAGTGCTGACAAGTGAAGCTGGTTTTAATGAAGTTGGAGGTTTTTGAACAGATTGGGCTGACCTTATAAAGCCAAGAATGACAAATATATTTGTCTCAGAGAATTAATAAACGTGAAATAGAAATCCTAAGAGAATGCTAAAACATTATTTCCTCAGGTGTTTCTACTGTTTTGTGTTTACCATTTTATTCTCTCACTGACTACCGTCAGAATAATGTGTAACACTTAGAACTCTGTTTCTTCTTGTACAAAGCTGAGTTTTACCACAGAGTTTAAATATGATGATCTTAGACTTTTCCTTATTCCATGACACAAAAATAAAACAGGTCTAAGATCATGCTGCTGGCAGTAGGCAGTCCCAAATATTGCCTGTTCTGACTATGCAATCTCATTTTTAAGCTTAAGCTAAAGATATGATTAGTGTTTTAGTATGTAATATATGGTAAAAGCATATCAATATTCATAACAACTTTAAAGTTAGTTGAGAGATTTTCAATCATTGGTGTATGTGGCGGGGGAAAAAAAACCCACAAAGAGAATAACTGGTGTTAATAAAAGTCCATAAAAATTGATAGGAAAAGACTCATAAGAATATCTTCTATTGATTTTTTTTGAATATACAGTTCATGTGTAGTGTACATAAAACACTGAAAAAAAGGAATCTTCAATCTTATAGAACAACTTGTACAAATTTTATCACTATTTGTCACTTTATTTAAATGTAAAGCTGAATCTTGTAGATGTCTTGTGTATTCTGAGTTCTCACAGAACACAGGAAACGTCTGCCTTAGGCTAACAACATAAGTGGACACAAATCTAAAGAAGTTGTCTTGGGGGAAAAAAATAGGTAACCTTTCTAGGAGGGAAAAAAAAAGCCTTTATTTAACCCATAAGAAACAACAGGAAGGTATTAGAGCTGCCAAGCAGTGCTAAAATCTTTGGAGGAAGATGAATAGAGGATACTACTGGATTTTTAAGGAGTAAGAAGATTTGATCAGATACCTTACATGAATATATAAAAAAATGTGAAAAGGGGTTTTTGGTTGGTGTGGTTTTTGTTTTGTTTTGTTTCGTTTTTTTCTCCTGAGGGGAGTTGCATCATCTCAGCATTTATGTTATGTCATTGCTGGGAGGGTGATGTGTTTTCCAGAATGTTACAAATGCTGTTCGTGAGAACGTACTGTCATCTTGAAGTAATTTTACCATTGGTATATGCATATGAGAATACTTTCCAATAGATAAGAGATTAGTTTACTACGTGAAATCGATCTTTTTAAAAAAGTAAACAAACAGATGAGTTTTGGGAAAAAAATGAGCAAGGACAGAAAGAATGAAAAGCTTAAATGGTCAAGCTGTACTTTAACTCCTACACTACATCAGTCACTTTGCAGAAAGAATATATCTTTAGTTATCTTCTGTACTTACTATTCAGAAGGAAAAAAAGCATATTCTTTTGAAATTGATCATTAACTGATGTTTTCTACCTAAAAGCCTACCTGAAGAGTTCCATATAAAGTTTTGAAGAATGCAAATAAACTTTTTAAGTACTCAAAGAAATTAAAAGTTTTAGGCTGCCTGCTGGCCCTCAGATTCTAGTGATTGACACAGCAGACGTGTACGATTATAATATTAAAGGGCGAAAATGGAAATCCTTCTTTCAGATATTGATTACTGTGATGCTTATAAAGGGTCTGTCTTATTTTCTGTCTTCATTTTCAAGCAGACACTGTGACTGATCCCATGTGAGGGAAGAAACAGCTGGGAGCATGGGCAGCAAGGCTGCAACTTGCACTTGTTAGGCAATGAGAAAGATAGATTGTGTGAGGATCACTCTGTCTGCAGGGTTCTGAATGTGATGAGTGGAATATCAATCTACTTCTGTAATGGGGAAAAAACATTTTTGTGGCAGCCAGTGTTTTGAGCCAATAGGAAAATTATCTGTTTTCTAGTGAAAACCGTTCTGTAACTGTACGCAACATAACATACTAAATCTTGTAGGAGTAGCCATTCTAATAGTATTATTAATCAAAATATTGTCATTATTTGTCAACTTTGAGCTGTAGAAGTGATTATTAGTTATTTGATTATGTTTCATTTATTTTCTTTTTAATTTTTTATGTTTCAGTTGTTTTTCTTTACTCAGTTATTTTTTTATGAATCACAGGCATCAAGGTGCTTTCTGATGAGAACTATATCTGTAATTAGACTATCAAATGCAGGTAACAAAAAGCATCATATTATGCAAAACAGTTTCTGAATTAATAACTTTGACTTCTCTCTCAACAATAAATACATAATCATTAAAAAAATAAACCAATACCCCACCCTGCATTTTTGTAAATATGAAATATGCTGATACATAGGACTCAAATTTAAATGACACTAACCAAATCTGATTATTGCGCTTTGCTTATTATTAGGGAGTTTTTAGATTCCTGTTCAACAAACTATAAGAATGTAAGACTTCACGCAATCTTCTGGTTATTATATCTAGTTCTTAAAATTATTTTCATTTACTGAAGAGAACTGATCTCTTTTTTTAAAAAAAAGAGTATTCTTTATTAAATCATGTGTAAAAAGAAAAAGGAAATTATTCTAACTTCTGTGTTATCTATATCTGAAAACATGTTGAAGAATCTCTTTGCTTTCTTTTGGAACACAAATTAATTTCATTGTTAAGTTTTTTTCCAATAACACTAATAGATAGTGAATATATTTATATTCAAAGAGATTTTGTGTCAGCCTTTTAGAGTTTACCTGTTTAATGTTCTGTCTTTGCGAAACAGAAAATGGTGGTTTGAGACCTGTTTAATAATTCTTTCAGCTTTATAAAATAAAAACAGTTTAGAGAAAAGGTGGTAACTCTAAGGAAAATGATTAAAAAATTGCATTATGACAAGGTCAAACACTTAGATTAGCATAGAAAGCACCTGTGAAAGACATTTGCATATCTTGGCAAGTGATCAAAAGGTGAAGTATAAGTTTGTAAGTTAACACACACTATTAAAAATCTTTCTAAAATAATACATTATTGCTTTACCAAAGTCGGATGTGTGTGTGTATGAATCTCAGTTTTATTTTTTAATGTTCCCTATATATTATGCTAACTAAAAAATATATAAAATTATTTAAGGCCTCAGTTCTGGAATCAGTTAAAATTGCGAGCATCCCGTGTAGTCACTGGAGGTATTCAAACCTGCTTAACTTCATTGCTGTCAATTTCTGCGGTGCTTGTGAAAGATGTAACCATTGATTATTGGTAAGAGATATCATGGATATGAAGATATTAAGATTTTACAGATTCAAAGATTAATAAAGCTATGTTTTTAAAATAGCGCTTAAATAACTGTGTAAGTTAGGAGATCCTGAGTTTCTCACTGTCTGTTTGGGTGAGTAAAAATGCAAATATTCACTGAAAGGAAAGAAGTCGTGTTTATATCAGTGTTTTTTATGAAGTGGAAGAAGCCCTCTGAACAATGTGAATTTAGAAAAATAGTAGGTGAGTTGATAAGCTTAAAAATTGTGAGGTTAGTATTGCCAAGGTAATTTTGCACCATCTACAATATGTGAAAATAATATCTAGCAAATGAAGCACCTGTATCATTTAAATGATAATATGCCATTTAATGACACTCCCAGAGAAGGTTTGGATGCCCCTTCTCTAGAAGTGTTCAAGGCCAGGCTGGATGGGGCTTTGAGCAGCCTGGTCTAGTGGGAGGTGTCCCTGTCTGTGGCAGGGGGTTGGAACTAGATGATCTGTAAGGTCCCTTCCAACCCAAACCATTCTATGATTCTGTGTTTTCGTATAATTTCAAAATAATTGAAATACCTTTTTCTTTAACGTCACTGTTCTTTCCTCACCTGATTTTATTTTCTTTACCTTTATATACCTACAAAATATAACCTTCACAATGTTACATTAGAGAGGGGGAAAAAAATCAGCCCTTGGGTGAAATTTTGCTTTGCATACTGAATATACGCAAAGGTTTTATTATAGAAAAATTCTTTCGTGTGCAAAGGTCTTTTTATTTTTTGTAAGGCTTCTGAAAACAGTAATCCTTGAAAACTTCTAATAGTAGTTGTTCATATAATCATATGCATCATTAGTAACTCTTTCTTTTGGCCTCAGCTTTGCTGTATCATTTTATGATGCAGTTTTTCAGGAAACATTATTTGCTATGGTAATTTACCTCTATTAAACCCAGCAGATTTTTATAATGATTGCTAATCTAGGTGCCATCCCAGATCATTGTATTGGCTTTAGTTTTGTTCTGCACAGAACTAACAATTTAAGATAAGCAAATAACTGTTAGAGAGATTGCCTTCTGCATTGTTGTATAAGATATCTAAAAGAGAAAAAGAATTTACCTCAAACTGTGTGGATGTTGCAGACTCTGGATTACAAAGCCTATGATTCTGTAGCAGTTTGTATTTCTGCAGTTTGATTTTACTTGGTTTTGGGGAATTGATTTTTTTGGGAATTATATTGCTGTAGCCCTTCTGGCTGCATTTGCCCCTGGGAACTTGGTGAAGAAGTAATTTTCACCATGAAAAGGGAGGGAAAAAAAGTGAAGACACAAGTTTGTGTATGTAATCTGCAGGAATCGTTGATCAGTATGGTCAGATGTGTGCATTGTGTCTTAGCAGGTTTCTGTGTGTCTGCCATCGAACTCTTTCTTCCTTTGTAGATTCACAAACCTTTCTTCAGTCTCTGTTGAGCCTAGAGAAAAAGTGAGGGACAAGAGAAAGTAGGACATGCTGTCACAAATTAGCTGGTGGTATTTTTTGTGTTGTGGGGAGGGCAATTTGGCCCTTAGAAAAATCAGTGATGCTGTAATTTACAAAGACATGAACTTGATAAATTTGCGTACCCATTGAAAATAAAAAATAATGAAAGAATAGGGGTAATTTTCCTGTGCTCTTCCATATTTCCGTGAGCTCTTCTTTCTTTTATTGGTATTATGGACTGGCTGATTTGAGGTGCAATGAAGCTAATAAAAAGAACGTTGTAATATTCTTTTGGAAAGATTTTTTTTTTCTTCCTCAAAAAACATATGCTTAAAAGTGGAGGAAGAGAAGAAAAAACTGAAGCTTAAAACCAAAGCAGAAAAAATCCCATATGTCTACATTAGTGTTTTGATTCAATTGGGAGTGTGCTACTGTGTGAAACTCTGATCATCTCATTTACCTTGCTTTGGTTTTAATAGTGGAGTGGCTCTCAGGGTGTATGAAATGGATTTATTTCCAATGAAAAAAAATTGAGATGTGCTCCAGGATTCTACCTAATGTGTGCCAGCGTGCCAGACTAGAGCGAGTTCAAAGTTAAAAAAAACTAAACAGAAAACCAACCCATCGCCCCCCTCTCCCCAGAAAGCATGGGTGTTAGGTTCTCAGCACCAGGTGTTTCACTCTATGTGTGTGATATTGTGTTTGCTAATGCAGATACACCAGTTGTGTTCTTTGACAGAGTTCTGTGTTATTCTGTGATCCAAGGTCTATGTCTAATACTGCTGAATTAGCCCCAAAGTCCTTTATAATCTTTAGGAGTCATTCCCTTGCTGCTCTAGAAATATAGCATCCTGAACTGTAGTTGTGATACGTGAAGCCTAATGCAACAGACTAGAACTATCACCCACTGGAAGTCATTAGGACTCGTCTCACTGAATTCAACAGGAGCAGGAGTTTATCTACAATCTTTAAATCCTAACCTACACACAACTGACATAAATTATAAATGTTGCGTCTTAATTTTGCTTGATGACAATTCAGTGACCATTGTACTGCAGAAGTTATAAAATGTGAGATTTGGATTTGATTATGTCAGTTTTGAAGGATGTAGGAAATTAGCAGGTCTCCCAGAATATATTGGTTTTTTTGTCTTGTTATATTGCATATGTCTATTAAGAATGATCTTTGCTAAGTAGTGATTGGTGATAAGAGGATTTCTCAGTGTGGCCTCTAGATGGCACAGTGATTTGGACGTCCTGTATCATTCCTATGATGTCAAATGGATGCCTGCTAAGGAAATAGTCTGTGGAGAAATGAGATCCTTTACTGTAAAAAAAAAAAAAAAAAATTAAAAGAAAATAAAAATCTGGTGTTTCTTATTGTTTTGTTGAAAGAAATTACAGCTGCCAACATCAAAAGAACTGAAAAATATATGTATAAATTAGAGATCAATTAATACATAGTTTAACTGTTTCCTAGAGGCAGTGGGGTTTTGTATACATTATAGAAGAATTTGTCACATCTCATGTTGGAGGCCGAAATAACTGTACTGAAGAGCCAAATCAGTCTTCCGGTGAATCACTCTGCCATGTGCAAATGCCTGTGTTCTTTACTTCTGAACCTACGGTTATAATCTTCCCTCTCTGGACCACTTTGCTCAAGCAATTTTTGAAGTGCACAAAGGCTCTGTAAGCAGGATACACGCTACTGAAAAGTACAAAATTAGTTAACGTCAAATAGACACAATATATAGCTAAGACTAATTTGCTGTCAGGCTAAATGTGAAGGTGCTTTCCACCTCTTGCAAGATACCCAATGAGTCCTTGTTGGCAAGACAGTTCAGTCAGGTATAATAAGTGTTGACTTCCACTTCTCCTTGAAATGGGCTGATCCTCAGTTTAAACTGAGGATCAGTTTAAACTTCTGACTCTGTTCTTTCCTTTTATGATTTTATAACTTTTCGTACCCGTGGCTTGTTTTCCCCCCACCCCGACTGACCTTATCTCAACAATCTTAGTTCTGTCTGCAGCTTTACCTTTCTTAAATTGCATGGTTCCACTCTACATAATGTCTAATAGCTCTTTCTCACAATTTAGTAGTTCCCTCAGAAGTTTGATCCAAGGTTATTCAGCCATGCCATATCAAAACCTCAGTCCTTAGGAGGAAAGCTAGGAAGTTAGCTGTGAGTTAACTCTGTGAAATATGTGTCGTTCTTCCTTATTCTGATGGTCCGAATTGCAGATACTCATGGAGTGATGGAGTGTGCTTTGGTGCACCATTGACCCGCATGTCCAGATTTCCTTCTTAGAGACAGTGAGAAGATGGTTTATGCTCAACTCTTACCCTTAGTGGGTGAATCTGAAGTTTTGACAGCTTCTGTGGCTCAGGACTTGTAAGTGGGATTGGTGACGGTGGCAGGAATAAAAGGCAAAAAGTTATCAAAAAGCTTACAGAAGTCATACAGAAAATGACTTAAATCTGTGACTTTATTATTTAAACAAACAAAAACCCCTGGACTCTGCTGTCCTCTGACCCAAGTATCCAGTAAGTAGTTAAGCATGTATTCTGAAGCCATAAAAATGAGGATGAAGGATGTCTCAAGTATCACTAGGTGAGAATATGGGTTTGATCTTGTGCAGATTTCAAGGAATTCAACATTTCTGGTGTTGAAATATTATAATAACATCTATAATAGTGATACTCTATGTGAAGATGCAGTCTTGTTCCTTATCTTCAGCAATACTTCATGCCAATTCGTACAAACAAAAAAAGTTATGGTTGTGTTTAAAGTGTGAAGTGTTCAAAATGGTAAATACTCCTTTGTTTAATAGTCTCATAATTTGAATGTTGTTCATGCTTATGGGCCTCACTTGTTTTTATTGACGTAACGTTACGTATTTGCTAGTTTAAACAGAGAATGTAATAGAGTTATTACAGATATTAAAGGTCAGTTCACATCTCTGTCTTTAGAAAAGTTTGAGTGTAGTGGTTTCTGTGACAGAAAATAAAGTCTGTGAATGCTTTCCACGTCTCCAGTATTTACCAAGCAAAATCATCTTCAGATATGTGACCATTAAATATATAGGAAATACATATATGTGACCATTAAATATATAGGAAATGCATGGAACTATGTCAGATCATTTCATACAAATGCAGTATGCATATCCATAAATAATGCTGGACTTCAGTGGAAATTTATTGTATTTCTGACTTTACAATGAATATAAATTCCTGTGTTAGATAATGTGTTAGATAATAATGGACAAATCATGCTGTCTAGAACTGGGATTCCAGAGTGTGCTGTCTGTGTAGTCTGGGGTCTATGCTGGAAGAAGAAGTGAAAAACGGGAGGAGTGTGAAGAATGTGCTCGTTTTTGCAATGTAGATTTTACTAATTTTCCTAGGGTGTTAAGGAATAATGTTACCTGGGAAGAAAGGGAATTTATATTTGCAGAGGGAAGAGAGAAGAATTCTGATGCAGTTACTTGCTATCTCTTCCAGCGCGCAACCATCTTCTTAATCCTTTAACAAGTCTATATTCTGTCGTTGCGTCCAGGCAATATTTGAACATCCTTTTTCTGTCTTTGATGTATAACTAAAACAGAAGTTTTTAATGAGAACTTTTTAAGGAATAGCTACAGCTGGGAGGGAGGACTCTGAGATGTTGAGCTTAAAAGAGCTCCTGCCTCTTACAATTTTGAAAGAATAGTTGGAACCTTTTCTACAGAGGTCAACTTTTCCTTCAGATTTCAATAGAGTTCTCCTACCATGGACTAGCTTTTTTACACCACATATACATAATTGACTACCAGCTGGAAGTTAGGTGCCTTCGTAAAAATACCTCCGATTACTTTTTGTTTTTCTTTTTGTGAAGTCTAAATCTCTATGCCAGGTTTTCTTTCCCTTTATTTGCCCATTGTCTGCTGATTGCCTACACTGAGTGTCTTTTTTTTTTTTTTTTCTTTCTTCATTTAGGTAATTTGTATTTTCTTTATAATTTTTTTGTAGCTGTATGTCTCCTAAAGATGTTACTGACCTTATAGCAGTTCTGATCAGAAAACTATGGTAACATGTAATGATTTTGACTCAAGCTTTCTTTGATGTTGTTCCTTCTTTGTAAGCTATATTTTAAGCGTGTTAGAAAAATATGTGCTAATCAGTGCCAAACCATGTAAATTACAAGTGTAGCAATTTGAGAGTTCCTAGAGAAACCTTCAGTCTACTTTGTGCTGATAACCTTTTTTTAAAAAAAAAAAATCATACAGTATTGATATCTCTAATAGGCACTTTAACATCTCAGCTTTTCACCACCTCCTCCCTCGTGATATACATAGTAATTTCAAACAAATTACTCCTTGAAATGCCTGTATCATTTGCCAACCTAATGGAAAAGAAAGTTGGTGTGAGCATGGCATTCAGCTGTTCGTATATTAGGTCCCTTTTACCTCTCAAGCAACTCCAGGTAAGTTAGATGATGAGAAAACTCATTTCTGCGTTGCTGTGCATTCTTTGCTTTACTGTCTCATTAAAATGCTATGCTAGCTAACTTCACGCAAAATGAAGCAAATAATATTCCAGGAAATTTCTGCAGCATTACTTAAAACTGTTTTTCTTAAAAATACATAAGGCTGTTTTGTTTTGATTTTAGTTTATTATATAGGCATTTATAATAAAATACTGATTGTTTTGCTTGGCAAAAGGTGGACAAGTGGTACTGAAAATAATGGAGCTGTATGACAAGAAAGCAAGAAACTACCTTAAAGCATAAACTTATTTTTTAATAATACATGTAGGTGGAAGGAGTTAGTAAGAATGTTTATCTTTAATATATCTACTTGTGTTCCTTCTCAGGTGCAAATGAGTAAATATAATTTGCTTTTTACATGCACAGAAATATTATTCTAAATTCTGACATAGTACTGACTAGGTATGCTTAGTGATCGTGACAAAAATGATGGATCATACATAATTTTCTAATCTAATGTCTTGAGTGCAGATGCTGGGGAAAAATAATAGCTTAATTTATATAATCTCACGTGCACCTGCGAAATATTATGATGGTCCATCAATAAATACAAACATCTTGCCAACACTATTAATTTACAGTTGCTAAAATGTATTGTATTTTGATTCCCATATTAACTTTATTAACCTTTGCATTATTTGTCTTTGATTTATTCAGTTATTATTAGTTTCTTAAGACAGATTTGTTAGGAATAGTGCAAAACAATGCAGTAAGTCAAAATAATGTAGACACACACTCACAGAGACTGGCAATAATGTCTTGCTTTCACCTGACATTTGAAAGAAACATCTCAATAATACCTTGACTGCTATAGTTTTCTTCCAGGATGCTTCCACATGAAAAAGGAACTTTGAAGGAAATCCAGTCAATTCTAATGAAAGCAAATTAGATTTTGCGATACAAGTGGTTTTTTTCTGATTATATTAATCTGACACAGCCTGATTGTGTCCCCCAAAGGCCATGGCAAAACATAATCAGGCAGCCTCTAAATTGGAATGATTCTATAATCTCTTAAAAATGCAAATGTAGTTATTGGAGAGGAATTACAAGAGTTCTTTGAAAGATTAGGTTTTTAGTAAGTCAGATTTGTTTCTGTCAGTCTGTATCCGAAGACCTGAGTTTGAAGATTCTCAAATCTTAACTATAAAATATAATTTTTTCAAGTGAATTGGGCACTCATGCATTTTATAGATCTTATTAAATAAGTCATGTTGCCAAAGAGTTGCTTGCAGCTAAATTTTCAATGGGTTACATTAAGCATTCTCAAAGTATTTGCAGGCACGATCACTGTGTATACAGGAAGGTTAAGTTTATGTATGCAAACAGGTACATAGGCTACAGTAATTGGGCAGATTGGCTAATTATGTTTCTAGGCATGCAGTTGTATATGCAGTCTAAAAGCATATGCACAATTTGGTGTATGCAAATTAATGCAATCACAAGCGTTGCTGGTAAATTAAACCCGTATATTTAATTTTACCCTTTAGGTGTCAACAATGTCAGATAAGGCAGAGGTGGTGTATTCAGTAATGGTTATTTTATTACTAGACAGATCCCAAAGCCCTTCTCAGGTCATTTAGAAGTATAAAATTTGTCAGTGGAAGAGGTTGACTTTTACATGGCATCATATATTTATTGTGGCAAAATACTAACAAGTGCAACAACATTTACAGTGATTGCAGTGGAATTACAAAAATGGCAGAATTTTAGTAACTGCAGGTTGCAGTGATCTGGGTTTTCTTCTTGCGTATCGAATCAAAAAAAATAGAAAGAAGAGAAAAAAAGTGATTTCTTATAGTGAAGTGAGCAATTTGTTTACTAATTGTTTTCCTGCCTAATATTTTAAAATGTAAAAACATGTTGTTTTATCTGTATATATTAAATGATAATAAATTATTTATATTGTAGTTAATCAGTCTTTCTGTATCTTCATGATGTTGTGGACACAAACCAAATTCAAGATGTTTTATATCATCATAGTAGTTTCTCAGTTATTTTTATTTCGATAGTTTGTATGTACGCTCATTGCTTAGCTGTAAAAAAAAAAAAAAAAAAAAAAAGGTAAAAAACCAAAAACACACCACCTGGTAACAAAGAAGTAGTCAATAGGAACAAATCTGATGCAATTAACTAATGGTGAAAGGAAATGTTTGTGTACATAACTAAAAGGCATTACTAATATATTTTATGAAATGCACTTATCTACTGTAACTAGTATTAAAAATGTTTTAATTGACTTTTCATATTTGCCTGTCATCTCAGTGCCTGACAATCAAAAAATTGCTGTTCGGCAGCTCTGATAATACAGAATCTAGTTTCTGCATCATGGTGCTAAAGCTTCTGAACAGATGTCCATCCAAAGCATTTCCATGACCAGGTATCTCTGGATTGATACTTTGAAAATATCATTATTTATAATTTGTTTATCATTATAAGTTCCATTCCAAGTTTGGAAAATACAGATATTTCTGTTCTGTAGAAAATTATTATCAGTTATATAGAAACCCAGATTTTGAGAAGAGTGATCTGCTGAAGGTCTCGGGTGAGTTCTCTGTGTAACAGGAAACTTGACTCTCTTCACCCTCAATGAGGGCCCTAGGACGGCCTGCATTTAAAAGCCTAACAGAGCAGAGGTTAGTTGAGAGAAGGTAATCTATCTGACTACATAAAATATTTTCCATTTTCCTCATACCTCTCCCCTGGTTGTCAGAGACCTCTGATTTCTGTGTCATGATCTTGTTCTAGTGTCCACTGCCCTTGTGGTCCTTACTGAGACACATCATTCTCTTTTCCGTCCTTTAAGTGATTTTACTTCTCTGTTTTCCTCCATCTAAAAGGGCTTTATTTTTCGCCCCCCCCCTCTATCTTTTCTTGTCTTTAAACTTTATTGAGGGCATGTACAAGGGTGCAGATATGCTAAAACCCTGTAGTCACCACTAGTCCTTTCTTTGACATGTTTTAAGCATCTACACCAACAGTCCCTGTGTGTCTCAGAAATCCTGCTTCCAGTTTCTGATTTTTGCTGATATCAATGAGGTTCTCCCTGTTGATGTCTGGAAATTTTGCAATTGATTTATGCAGCATTTTAAAGTCACTGTATCTCAGATAAACAGAAATTGCATCAGGTTGGTAGTTGAGATTCTGGTCCTGTCAGTAACCTCAAGCTACTGGGGCACTTCCGGAAAATCGTGAGCTATAAAAGTAACTAGAAGTAAGAGAAAGACGCAGCCATCTAAATAATCTAATTACACTGGAGCTCATGTGGATGATTGGAAAAATCTGTCAAGTGAGAGGAGCAGCAATAGTCACATTATTACTATATATTATTATATGCAGTGATCATGCACTGATGGAGTTTACAGTCCTGAGGGACATGGGTCAGGTGAAGAGTAAAGTCAGGACCCTGAATTTTAGAAAAAGAAACTTCCATCCTTTCAAGGAGTTAGTCAATAGTACCCGCTGGAAAACTGCCCTCAGGGACAAGGGAGCAGAAAAGACCTGGCAGATCTTTTAAGGACAAGTGCAAGAGCTCTTGATCACCAGCTGTAAGTAATCAGGAAAGGAAGGCAAGAGACCGGTGTGGCTGAGTTGAGACATACTGGTCAAACTAAAGGGAAAGAAGGAAATGCACAGGCAGTGGAAGCAGGGACAGGTATCCTGGGAAGGGTATAGGGATGCTGCCTGGTTGTGTAGGGGTGAGGTCAGGAAGGCCAAGGTGCAGCTGGAGCTGAACTTGGCAAGGGATGCAAAGAATAATAAGAAGGGCTTCTACAGGTATGTCAGCCAGAAAAGGAAGGTCAAAGAAAGTGTACCCCCTCTGATAAGCAAGACTGACAAACTGTAACAATGGACAAGGAGAAGGCTGAGGTACTCAAAGACATTTGGAGGAATTGGTTAGATGGTCACACCCAGAGGGTAGGGGTCAACGGCTCGATGTCCCTCAGGGGTCCATATTGGGAACAATACTGTTCAATATCTTCATTAATGACAGACAGTGGGATTGAGTGCACCCACAGCAAGCTTGCAGATGACACCAAGCTGAGTGGTGTGGTTGACACACCTGAGGGACGAGATGCCATCCAGAGGGACCTGGACAAGCTCAAGAAGTGGGCCCATGCAAACCTCATGAAAAAGGGCAAGTGCAGGATCCTGCACCTGGGTTGGGGCAACCCTGGTAGCAATACAAGCTGGGGGACAAAGGGGTTGAGAGCAGCCATGCGGAGAAGGACTTGGGGGTACTGATGGATGAAAAGCTGTACATGAGCAAGTAATGTGTGTTCAGAGCCCAGAAAGCCAACCGTGTCCTGGGCTGCCAGCAGGTCGAGGGAGGTGATTCTCCCCCTCTACACTGCTCTCGTGAGACCCCACCTGGAGTACTGCTTGAGCCCTCAGCACAGGAAAGACATGGACCTGTTGGAGCAGGTCCAGAAGAGGGCCACGAAAGTGATCAGAGGGCTGGAGCACCTCTCCTATGAGGACAGGCTGAGAGAGCTGGGGTTGTTCAGCCTGGAGAAGAGAAGGCTGTGGGGAGACCTTATTGTGGCCTTTCAGTACCTAAAGGGGGCTTATAAGAAAGGTGGGGACAAATATTTCATCAGGGCGTGTTGCGACAGGACAAGGGGTAATGGTTTTAAACTGGAAGAGGGTAGATTTAGATTGGATAAGGAAGAAATTTTTTACCACGAGGGTGGTGAAACACTGGAACAGGTTGCCTAGAGAAGTGGTAGATGCCCCACCACTGGAAGCCTTCAAGGTTAGGTTGGACAAGGCTCTGAGCAACCTGATCTAGTTGAAGATGTCCCTGCTGATTGGAGGTCATCTAGTCCAACACTCCTGCAAAGGTCCCTTCCAACCCAAACTATGATTCTATGTAAGCAAAGATACAGTTTCTACATAAGCAAAGATACAAGAAAATCAACTTTGCTTTTCTTTACCATAGTAGCAATGAAACTGTTTGTACTTAGTCTACAAATCATGCAACTCAGCAGAAAGGATTGCTATTTATTACCAATTAGAGTGCTATGTTTGAATTGTTTCCTTGTTTTTATACTTCCTGATGGACACAAAAACTTCCTGTATGGGTGTTTCACCACTCATTGTGTTACATGTAATTGAAGCTATTACTGTTTTTTTTCAGTAGTAACTGATAATTTCTGTGTACAACACTTCAGATTCCTGTTTACACTGTAAAAATCTTGTGCAGTTCAAAATTTTGCCACACAGCATAATCTGAACTTAAACTTCTATAACTTACAAGATTTTTTTTCTTCTTAAAGACCACACTTATAACTAAAATTATGAACAGCATAAAACTATTAGCATAGGTGAGAAACTGGGTTTTAGTTTTGATCACCAGTTTACTGTTATGTGTGTACTTTTAGCCTTTTACTCTGTACATCATAAAATCGGAGGGTGAGGAGTTTATTTTCTCTAATTTCATTTCTTTTTATTACTCCAGGAAAGTATTTCTCAAACAATGATTCATGACTAATTAGCAAAATAGTTCTTGATTTTCTGTAGGTGAGCCAAGCTGAAAGAGTTTTGCTCCATTAAAGATTTGATTTGAGTTTTTTTTATTTTCTACTTGAGTGTGTCCGGATATGTCATTGCTGTATTCTAAGCATAATCATTTTTAGATTCGTCAATAAGATTCCAAGCAGAAAACACAATATAAAAATAATGCTTTATTCTTCTATTTTCTTATTTATATGGAAGCCATTTAATACATAAACATATTGTAGGTTAGTCTATGAATTGGGCAATTCTGATAAAACAGCTGTTTCAGGATACAATGGCTGCTAAATGCTTTCATAGTTGCAAAAAGCAATTGGGAAAAATCATGAATAAAAATTAATTCAAAGCTACAAAGAGAAAATATGTTTGTCTGGGGATGGCCATATGCCACAAATTACTGAAAGCTAGGAGAGTATTCTGCGGAAGCATCAGTAACTAATTTTAGACTTTTAGTCTGACCAGGCGTAGCTTTTTTCTGGGTTAAAATGATCCATCTAGCTGTATCTATCTGTTTGTATAAGCATACACATATACGCTTATACAGATCAATTCTGTGCTCCAGTGGGTTACCCTTTTTTTTTTTTTCCCCTTTGAACTTTACATTGGGTGCTAGAGTCTGAATTTTCTGCAATGTAAGGTGTGAAAGGCAATGGTTAAAGTGGGGCAAAGAGTACTCTGAAGGACTACCTACTTGTTTCTATGGATGTATTTATGATACAATTTTCTAATACTTAAATGTTACCTCCTAAAACACCAGTATTAATATAACAGCTCCATTCATAGTATTTAATAACAAAAAAAAAAAGTAAATGCCACACAAGTCAGACATCTTTCACTGATCAATAAGTGTAAAAGTCACCAAAGCATCATCTTAATCATCTTTTCTACTAAGGTGTCTTAGAAAGCGAAGTAATTTGCAGGTATCGAGTATCACTACAATGAGTAATGTACAAAGGTGACCGAGTATCTACTACCGAAGACAGCTACCGTGGCAGCTCTTTACTTAGAAGAAAACTTTATGGCTGAAATTATGTATGGTTTACTGTTTGTAAAGGCTCATTAAAATACCCTGAATATGTTCTATTTTTACTACTGCTTATCAGAATTACATACTTTTTGTTTACTTACAGTATGAAAGAGGCTGGTTTAGGCCATAAACAGTGGAGGGGTGGTCCCATTTCATCAAACTGCAAGCAGTGTCCAGTAGTTTATACCAGTCCTGTTTGTGGATCAGATGGTCACACATATTCTTCTCAGGTAAGAATTAAATAAAGAACTAAGTTATTCTTTCATTGTTCCAGTCAATTCCAGCTATTGGAAAATAAAATACTGTATTGTAACACAAACCAACATTTATTTGTTTTGACTAAAATATATATTACAGACTGCAATCTACAGCAATTCTAGTATATTGTAAGACCAAAAAGAAAGCAAAATGGTAGCAAATCCTAAGCAGCATGAAACAGTAGTGCTCCACAATGTAACAGAGCTCCAGGTTAAGTCTGTCTACCACAGACACTAACACAGAGTTTTGAGTAAGGAAAAAACGTTTTTCCTCATGTAGGGTATGATAAACATGTTAAGTCAGATATTCCAGTTGACTGTTGAGGGGAAGCTTCACGTTTGAAATACCTAGGCATAAATTTAATGTACCCAGATAAAAAAGTGTCATAACATGAATAATTGTTCCATATCTTTCCTTCTTGCAACAGCATTTTATGTATTTTAAGGCGATAGTCAAATCTTCCTTCTGTATTCCTAAACCCTCCTGTCTTTTCTGTCATACTTATTTGGAGACAGAATAGTAACATAAAAATGCTACTGCCAGTTTATTCTGTCTTTTTTGGAGAAAAGCTTTTATGGTGGTAATGCTGAAGTCCAGAAACCATGGGGCTGCATTAGTACAGTGCTCAGGTGGAACTTGGGAGATGGAGGGACTTCATAATGCTGAAAATGAATCAATTTGTTTAGCATCCTCTCTTAAAACTTTTGTTAGAAGAATTTTCAGCCAATATTAACAACTGAATCCTCTCTAGGAGAAAGAAATGTGTGCTCTTGATGAACCCATTTTCATCATAAATGGCATGCAATTCAGTAGTGCAAGAGGAGCTACTGTATTCTGTCATTATGACTCCATGTCCTTCCACTAACAAAATGTTTGTAATAGTTGATGGTATCCAGTATTCCAAGAGAAATATGGTAGTAATAATAATAATAATGCTGATTGTTCTAGATTAGATTGGCAGAAATGCAGAAGCTCTGTGTTTGTTACTTATAAAGAAAAAAATTTCCATATCGCATTTTAAGCAAAATATTTTTAGGATATTTCCCAGTATTTAACGATTTTAAAGTATGTGCGGTATTGAATTTTCTTTTTTTTTTTTTTACTGTAATCATACACTATGTCTGAATTTTACAAAAAAGGATTAGAATTTCCAGGAGTGACTGGCTGTTGGATTGAACACTTAGTATCCTCTCCAAGGATATTTTCCTCTTGATAAAATAAAAATATCAGAATATAATTGGTGCTTTCTCAACCTTGACAATTCTTGTGCTTTTATCCTAACTCTTACATTAGAAAATGCTTTTCTTACAAACTGAATATTTAGTCATAGGGAACTGGTCAAGAATCTTAATTCTTCTTTTAAAAAAAAAAAAAATTAAAAAATTTCTAACTCTTACACTAAGATATCTGAGGCCCTACACATGAATTGAACTCTTTGGCTGAGCAGAAAAATAATTCCTTTCCAGTGATGATATGACTTAAAGTTTTAATTTAGGTATTTGAAAATACTCTTTATTTTTATTCACAGTAATCTCCTGTCTGTGATTTATCAAGAGCTTGAAATGTGCTTGCATCTTACAAGACATTAAATGGTACTGCCATTTAGCATTTCTTTTGCTATGCCATGTGAAGTTTCAGTCAGTCTTTAAGCCTCAAGCCCAACCTGCACGTAGATATAAAACAGACAGTAGTCTCTACGATTTTGTAATTTAAGTAGACAAGGTAGATAATTTGATATAGGTATATATTGATTTACTTTATCTATTACAGTTTCTCCCTACGTTCTTCATGATATGTAGTATAAACATCACAGCCAGTTTTAACCTTATTGCTTATTTCCTATTTTATCACATAGGAATGCTGTATTCTAAATAGTCCTATAGGCAGAAGTGACATTATGGCCTTTCAGAAGTCTATAAATAATGATGAGATGCAGATATCTTTACAGCAGTTCATGTGTTAAAGATGAGGCTGTGTTTCTCAGAATGATGAGAAATAAGTGGATTAAATAGATATACTCTGCTTCCATACCAGTGCATTACCAGAGCTGCAGTAAGTGCAATAGTATGTATTATCCAACTTCTATGTCTCTTACATGCATTTAATGCAGAAGTAATGCTAAAAATGCTAAAAAAATAAGTTAATGTGCACAGATGATCTGTATTAGCCTATAAATATTTATTTTTATTTCTTTTCAATGATGTTATGCTTTCATATTCCATGGCGCAGTTGCATCAAAATAGAGGTCCTTGCAAGGTTATTTCAGAAGCAGTTGTTCTGAAAATTGACACAAAGACGAATATTTGTGTTCCTTTACTCCAGGCAAAGTTTAGTTCCATTGTGTCATCAAGCTCCAGTAGGAGTTTATATAGCAATTTTCTTGTATTTAGAATGCATTTATCAATGACTGTGGCAAATTGTATAATACATTTTCTGAAAATAAATAAGTCAGTAAATAGTAATAGCATGGTAGAATACAGCCAGGCAGCTGGCAGTTATTGGGTGGACGCTACCTTGTGAGTATGCCCTCCCTTTTCAGGCCAAGCCCATGCAAATGTTTGTATTAAATCACATAACTATAGATATTTCATACATGTTTTTTGCTTTTTTTTTTAAAAAAAAGATGATATAATGGGTAGACAATGTAGAAAGAAGGGTTATGTTCTAAATTGAGCTTATCCAGAGTTGAGCAACAAATGTTTTGTTTCCCATTCATTTTAGCGGGCTAAGTTAAATATAGGGTGTTCTCAGCCCACAAGTAGTTGCGTGCAGTCACTATAAAGGAAAAGTTAGCAGGTGTAAGGTATTCATTATTAGCATTACAAGAATGTTGAAATAAAAATATTACATGCTGAAATGTTGAGTAATGAAGGTGAACATTAATTATTATGTGAGAAGAAATTCAGTATAAAGAGATCCTGCCGTTTCCCTACCAGGGTGGTGTTACAAACAATTTTTAGTTAATAGCCTTTAAATAATACTGCCTGTGTTTTACACTTCATTAGTCTAGTTTTACCTCTGTATTTCTCTAAACTTTGGCACTTGAATGCATTATTCATTTTAACTCTAGAAATTCTCAAGCGGTGCTGTAGCATAGGGCTTTGGTACCCCTATATTTTTGTCACCCTGTCCATTCTCCAGAGAAAATGTGGTCATTGCTGCCAGGACAGCGTTGGCAGCCAGTTTCTAGCTTTGTCATTCCTGGGATTAACAGGGAAATAAAAAGGACGTGGCGTGCAGCTCAGATGGGGTGTTTTGCATCAGCAACCTACCTCCTGCCATTGTTTTACCCAGGAATGCAACTGGCTGCTGTGCAGCATGCGTGCAGTAAAGCTGGTGTAACTGTGGACGAGATGATGATGCTCAGGCTTGGATGTTTCTGTTGGAACAATTCTCCCATATTATACTATATTATAACTGAAAAATGGCCACTAGGGCAAAAGAAAAAGAAATACGGTCACACATCGGATGAGTTGTCTTTTGAGTGTGTTTTTGCATATTTTAATTACAGCTCTCGTGTGTTTGATATATTAGGCTGAAGTTTGCTGTCTTAGGTTGAACGTGGTCGACAACGTGGTTGTGCCATAACAAAATCTAACCTTAAATAAGATCAATGAGTACTGTGAAAGGAAAACACCACAGAAATAAATTAATCTTTAGAATATGCCCCCTGCCACATGATTTTATTCCAGAATCCTCTTGGCACTAAGTCCTAGATCAGTTTTATTGTTAGCAACCATTTACTCGAGTTGGTTTCATATTGATAGTGAATTTTTTATGAAGTATTTTTTCTCCTACCTGTGAAAACTTCATGTGATTGATGACATCCCTATAGGTATAAATAGCAATAAAAATCACGTTCTGCAAAAATAATGGATCTAAACTACCTTCTCAGACTAAGATGGAAAAGGTATAGAAAAGCAAACAGTCAGAAAAGAGGATATGAATTCTTGGTGTACTTTACAAATAGATAGGTATGTGGATTTAGATTTTGTTTTTAATATTCAAATACTCTCTTCATTCTCCCAAATTATGATTCCTTTCTCATTAGAAAGGTGAAAAAGAGCCAGTGGATAAAATCACATTGTGTGTGGAGGGGGGAGTTTGGTACTGGTTGCTTACTTGGTCCAAATTTTGTTTATAATTTTACATGAACCTGAATTCCTAGATTTTTATTCTCAGGGTATCCCATATTTAACATTTTTCTTTTTAAAATCATTGCTGCCTTTATTCACTTGAGGTGTTCTTAAGACTTCTCCTTAGTAATCTGTATCTCTTAGTAGTGTGTTTGGTATATGTCAGCTTCTTCGGAGGAAGTATAAAACATAAGCATCAACACTTTTAACCTTTGATGTTATTTTAAGCAGTGTCCTATTATAAAAGTTGAATTGCTTTAAATGTATTTATTAGCTTTTTGTGAATTTTCTGATCACATGCCTAGCTGTTGATAGTTCCTTTTTCTACTTGAGAAAAGATTGCTAGAAATAGATTTACTATTACAAAATAGATATCTATTTTGCAATAGCAAATTAAAGTAATTTTCACAAGCCTGATTCAATGTATATCAATATTACTTTTTAAATTGGGCTAATTCACTATGCCTTTCGTTTTTTATCTGTATTGTTACTAAGCAATCTGCTGTAGACTTAACTGTCAGTTGAAACGTAGCCAAAAAAAATAAGGTTAAATCATTGCCTGCCATCTTTAGTAATAAAATAATGTAATTTCTCTGAAATAAGTTGTTTGACAGCATGCTGGTTCTTATTTTTGCAGCTGGAAGAAGCAGCTTCTTCCAGGTGCTCTGCTAGCACCAATTTGTTTTTCTGATAAAAGTAGGTTTTATCAAAAAGAGCCTCTCAAAATTAAGATTTGTGTCTTTATCTGGTTCCCAAGCAAGACCCAGCCAAAATCACTCTGTACTTTAAAGCCTTTTACAGACCAAATCTACATTGGACTGTTACAATGAAGAGCTTTTGTGGAGGTTCATTGTCTGAGTACATTGGCAAATAAAACAAAAGTTTTTGGCAAATTAAAAACAAACAAACAAACTCCCCACCCCCTCCCACCCTCCCACTCCCCATCCAAAAAAAAAATGCAATCAAAAAACTTGTAAGAAACCTTTCTTGAATGAGACTGACCAGTAGTCAGTGAGATAAAATGTATCTTGCTGGATTGATCCATGAAGTATACTTTACCAGGATAAACTGATCTTTACAGAAATACTTGGAAAGTCATTGTTTATTATATTAATATTAAATGTTTAAAAAAGGCTAATAATAAAAACTCAGGAAGTGAGATTGTCTGATTTTCCAGCTTCCACTATCAATGGGTTTTGCCAGTAATGCCTGAACCTTTAAATTGATAGGATGTAGTATTCAAAAAAAGGCAGAGAAACATCTGAAGGGTGACTCACGTTATTTAATCCAGTTTTCCAAATAGGCTGATGTACTAAAAATTCCAAATTATATATAACTGATCTCTTTTTATCAACTACATTGAAAATAAATAGCTGCTAAAGCTGTAGAGAATGGAGATGGTAGCTTAGATGACAAATTACTTTAGAGAACCTTCAATATTTTGAAATTCTGAGCCACTCAGTATTTCTTAGACTAGGGTGACATATTTATACTAGCAAGAATTGTATTTGGTTTCCTTTTCTCATTTCCAGAATACTGTGTTTGCTTAATATAAAATTATATATTGGATTTACAGTACAATATACATAAACTTTAATACTTCAATAAAAATAAAAAAATGCTACTTTATGGACTGGAAAATATTTTCTTATGCTTTCATCTATATAATGCCTTTACATTGTTTTATAAAACAGTATTAAGTTTTCTCTAGAATAGAAACAATCTAGGCTGGAAGGACAAACCAATAAAAGAATAGGACAAATAGGGGAAAGTGAAACAAGTGTCAGTGTTTATTAAATAACTCTCATATCACAGCAGCAGTATACTGATACAAAATAATGAATGTAGAAAGAGCTCAGATTCAGAATCTATTCATGAAAATGAAAATTTGTATGTTAACTGTCAAAGAGGACAGCCACTAAAACAAGAAAAATCAAATTGCTTAAAGTGGAGTTGAGAAGATAGTTGAGAAGATTCAGATTTCTTAAACTCTTAGGTTGCTTTAGAGGCATCCATGCTTATCTGGAGAACAGTCTTTCTCTGAATGGTAGCTTCAACCAGCGGAAGTTCATCTTTTGAAAAAAGTATTCAAAATGTCGTAACTAGAATTACACCTAAAATAATCAGAATCATTTTGGCACAAGAATACTTTTCCAGAAGAATGTATCCACATTGCATGCAGGCAGAAATGCGTAGGAGCCGAACGCCAGAGCTGCCACTGCCATAGTTATGCTTGTGGAGTGATGGTGGGGAGCAGAGAACAGTTCTGAAAAGAAAGATGGGTCTGGAGCATTAAGAGACAATAAATAACGTTCTTAAGTTTGCGTAGCTGTTTGAAACATTAAGGCACCTGAGAAAACAGTAAAGAAGATAGTGAAGAGCTGTGTCAGTTGCAAGAAGGGGGATCAAAAGAGAAGATTGTCTCAGATTTACCAAGCAGAAGCTCATTAGTGAGCATGGTTTCAGCGGAGTGAAGGATAAAGAAGGTAGTAATTGAAGAGGTGATTAGGTGGGATAAGAGGATTTTTATGATCCTGGGAGGCTTTTTTGGGGGCATTTTTTTGGAAACAAATGGAAAAGAACCTTTTTATAAAGGAAGTGAGAGAGCATTTAAAGAGCATTTAAAGTGGGCATGAAACAAGATGGTGTCAACCTAGGGAACAAGTTTTGAGAGTCAGTAGCAGACAAGCTATGATAAGAATGGGATTAAAGAAGATTGGTAGTGGCAAATGGCAAACAAGAAAACTGGCTTGTGTCTTGGCCCAGTGAAAACTTTCAAATATTACAGTAATCATGCTCTGAAAGAAGATCCCAAAGAGTGTGCCAGCGTAGGAGATGGTATGGAAAATGCATGTAAGCACTTATTAGAGAGGAAGAAGTTTAGTGGTTGTGGTGTATTTCTGTATTTTCTTGTGTCTCTGACGGCCTGACGTCCCACCCTGGGCATGTAATTCCACTCCTTGGAACATTCCTTCCCATGTCCCAAGCATGAGGGAGAGCCATGGCCTCCTTAATTGTCCTTGTACAGAAGGTGGCACACCAGATATGTGAGGAAATGGAAGAAAATGTAACAACAAAGATGTTTCTCGTTTTACTATAGATACGTGAATGGGATGATTATACTTTTTTTTCCAGAAAGCAGTTTCTCTCTTTCTCCCTATCACCAGCGTGCCATGGAAGTCAGTAAGTTCACAGGTCCTTAGAAGGGATCATTTTCCTAAATTTGTCCTATAGAATAAAATGTCTAGCTACAGAATGGTACCTTAAAAAAAAAGAACAAAAAACCCCACAAAACAATACCTCTCCCCCCCCCAAAAAAAACCAAACCAACACCCAAACCCAAAAATCTAACTTAAAGGCCTGCTATCTTTTTTTTCTGTTATTTTGTCTTAATTCCTGTGCATCATTTGTTTTTACATGTGTATTTAAACCAGACATCGCTTCCCATTGCACTGAACTATGGGACCTTGGGGCTTTTTTCCATGAATGTGGCGTCTTGTCTCCTCTTATTCAAGGTGGAATTTAAATACGTGCTTATCAAGTAACAGTGAACCTATGGATCATTTTATTGCTTTAAAACAGAGCCTGTTCCATATACCCTGTGTTATGGAGCGTTATAATAAATGTATATTGGTTCTAATTTCTTACCATTTTTCTGCATCTTTAATTTTCTTCATATTTCTTAATATTTCTATTTTTCCTTTTAAGAAGGGTTTTGGAACAACATAGATGTAGAATGCACAAAAGATGTACTTAATGTTACTTAGCCATTTTGGTTTTCTTTAGCAATTAACAGAACAGTAAGCATTTGAAAAGCTACAGAACTGCAAATGAAGTGACAATTACTAGAAAAAATGTAATTATTAAAATTAAAATTTTTTAGAACTTGCAATTAAATTTAGTAATCAAACAGAACAAAGTGTTTAGCTTCTAAAAAGATAGTCTTACACACTGTTGATGTATGTTGCACTTATCAGGAAACTGAAATACTGTGAAGTTTCAAGTAGTGACATGAGATGCTGTAACGGAAATGAAATATAGCAGTGCTGTAAACTAGTTATACTGTCCCAGAGAAAAAGAAAAGCTTCAGTCCTAGTAATTGAGCAGATGTCAATGAGGTAAAATATCTGTAACATTAAAGAATCATCTTCTAAGTCTGACTTTTTTTAACTTATTTGTAATTTTGAAGAGTTCACAATGAATTATTCTGAACATGAACCAATTACTATTTAAATATTTCACTGAAAACAAATTCAGACATAAAGATTGTTCAAATATTCCTTCAAGTTTTCAGTATTTCTAATGCTCGGATGCCAGTGTTCTATGTTTTTATATACTTAATATTCTCTGCTTAGAATACATCTGTAATTTAGAATTTTAAAATTATTATTGAAACGGGGGTGATGTTTGTGTAGTCTTCTATTATATACATACTAGTCTTATTTCATATGCTTTAATAAGAAGCATTTAGCATTCAACATTGTGATACTAAACAAATACATGTTCTCACAGCTCAGGCATATTAATTTGATAACTGTAGAATAATGTAGTTTTTTAGTTGAACCACAGAAAACTGTCTGGGATTTGGGTTTTCTAATGGGATGCCTAGTAACCACATTCATTTCCCTCCCAAAATCATGTCACTTTAAAATATCCAAAGCCACATATGGAAGTACACATCGAGTAGTTTCTGGGTTGTGTTTGAATTCAAATGAATTTTAGCATATATTTTTAGGTGGGTGAAAAAACAGAGTAGAGAGCTGTAGAGGCAACGTGATGGTAAGAAAACTGAGAGTGCCTCGGTGTGTTTAACTTCTGATACAAATGGTGATTCTGTAGTGCACTGATTAGGGTTTCACCTAAATGTAAGTAACAATACAGAATTTCTTTTTTTGATTTCCTCTTTGTTTCCCCAGTTGGCATAGTGTAGTTTAAATATCTTAAAAACTTGGACAGGATAACCCAGCACGGACTAGCTAGATCCGTGCACATTACTTTTATTACTTTCATTATTTTTCCTGTAATTGAAGACTAATGAGCACGCCCTTTAGATGCTATTTTAGCTCACATATAACTTTATAAATATTTCAACTTAGATATAATTAGATAAATTGAACTTGTTTAATTAGTAATGCAATCAGCCAGCATGGCTTAGGAAGCCATATCACATTAAAAATACAGTGATAATGCATGTTAATAAGCAATAAGCATATTCTTTTAACAAAAAAAAAAATCTATGCTTTTACAAGGCATTTGTGTCTTATTATAAGGCTTTATAGCTTTGCCATTACTTTTGTTTTACCATTGCCATTACTCAGAAATTTGCATGTCAGCTGAAAATCAGTCAAGATCTTAGTTGGGTGATTTTGAGCCAAAATAGCTGTTTTTAAGGTGGTGGTTTTGGAGAATTAAATGTTTTTCCTCACATTTTCAATTTTTCTTCTAATATTAATTTTCAAATTTGAAGTGGGGACTTGAAAATGTAAAGTTAGTTTTGTCTGAGCAATATTCCTTTTTCTCTCTCTCAAGAAATTTTCTCCACTGCAAATCACAAAACTGTGAATGCCAGCAGTGAGGTACACGAAGCATCTCATGTACGTACAGTACATACAGTGTTGAAAGACATTCTGTGCATTTGTAGCTTGGGTCTGCTAAAAATGTTTAAATGCTAAAAACTTCAGAAGTTTGAAAGAAGGAGCCTGATGAAGTACTGAAATTTGGACTATATGGGCAAGAGCTCTGAATAAGAGTCAGAATTTATAGACTTAAGTATATGCGTTTATATGTCAGAGAAGTTTTTTATGTGTAAGTATGCCGGCAAGAAGCTGTTAGTGTATTTTCAAACTGCATTAGTGTTTATAATTTTGGAATAAGCCAAGTTTAGAAGTAATAATATAGGTAGGAGCAATATGTTTATATATTTTTACCCCTTTTATTAATCAGGTTTTTTTAACGCACCCTAAATATTTTTTAATATTTTTTTATATTTGAAATATCTTGTTTTTTACAGAATTTATTGTCTTCAAGGAATATTGAAATATTAATTTGGATATGAGGTAATATATTAAATTTTTTACACAAAAAATGACTAGAAGCATTATTAATATTTTTTAATCTACTGGAAATAGTATGTTTCAAGTAGGGCTAACACAGGGTTTTGTCATTTAGCATGAATTAAGCTTTACGTTCTCGTTTGATGGTATAAAATATTAGTTTACCTGTTTGCAAAATGTATAGAATAAGATGGTGAGGTATATATTTACCAAACTGAGTAGTTGCCTAAAAATTCAGATGGCTGATTCAAAAAGTGGATACGTCCCTAGAAGGATATTCAGAAGCTTCTAAGCGTCATGTGTTTCTAAAAGCCTCTAAGTATGAAAGCAAAGACAGGTAGGTGCCTAATTTAAATAATCCCAGTAGGCATCTATCTGCATGTTTCTGTGATTTAATATGTTTTCTAGGGTGTCTGAAAAAGATTGAATAGCTAGTTGACCTGATTTCAGGCTTTTCTTGTTATGCCATAGCACTGAAGAGTGCTGAAGAAAACAGGCAGGAGCCATAGAGATGAACAGGAAGAAAACTGTGCATACAGATCTTCATTTTGTCATGTAAATTGTTTTCTCTAGTTCATAGCTTTGTAAACAATGTATCATCACTTCTTTCAACCACAAAAGGTTTTCTTTGCTCAGGGTGTCTTGGTTCAATAGGCACGTTTCCTTTTGTTCTTTGGTCAAAATGCTAGCTGCGTGTCATCATCGTTAATATTTTTAAATGTTATTTTCATTTTAAATAGTAGTACTTGTTTGCTGAAAAGCTTTTTACCCAAACTGCTGTTCTTTAGGGAAATAATACATATGATTAATAGGTTACTGACGGGACAAAAAGGCATCTGTAAATCTGGATGACACTTCATAGATAAACTTGAACATTAATTTTCAATTCCTAAAGCTTGAATTAGTTGAAAATGTGCTATCTTGTCATTGTGTCTATCTGGTTTTAGTTTGAAATTCTAAACTGCAATTGTTGGTGCCTTCTTGGCTGCTATTTGTAAAGAATTACAAAATGGCATAATAATTTTAAAATTAGATTTACCGCATAAGCGTCACTAACTCTGGCCATATTTTCACCTCTGTTTTAAGCCAAGCTGAAGTGATACCACTGCACAAAGAAGCAGTACGAGTCATTGCCTGGAATTGGCCCCTTGTGTCAAGCAGGCCTTATCTCTTTTCCATGTTCTGTATGAAGTAATGCTCGGTGTTGAACTGGACCTGGAACGTAACTTAATCAACACTCGCTCTGCCCGCCCCATGACTGGTAACAGGAATCACCAACCCAATTAAACCATATTGTAGTTTCTTACATAGTTTACTTTAGGATACTCAAATCTGAGGCCATAATTTCACATAGCAATTTGTACAAAATACAGTAAAGGCCAATTTTGAGCAGGGGGGAATGTATGTAAGCTTTGTGAAATAGGGATAAAGTGAGGAAATGGGGAATGTGGATAAGCAAAATAGCATGAAATGAAGTTGAAAGCACACAGTACTAAGTACTGCAATCAGAGATTATCTGTTCAACTGTCAGTGGTATCAGGTTCTAAAAAAGTAGAGAAAAGAGGGATCTGTATTGATGCATGAATGTGGAGCTCTACAGGAGAGATTTCTTCCAATAAGGCGCATGATGATACTGGAAGAAATATTTGACACTTCGTTCTCTTCTTCAGCATCTATCTTTGTGGTACACTAGCAAAGAGCTCTTTTCTTAGACATCCTATTGATTGCATCATACAAAAATCTCCTAACCACCCATTGTTGATCATCTAGAAAACAGACAGGGAAGGACAAACTGTGAGCTTTTGTGCTAGGAACATGTAAATTTGAGAGGATATTTGAAATTCTCTCAGCCACTCTATTTATACTATAACAGCTAGGTTTGTCTGCTTGACCTATGAACATTCAGTTGGTAGGTAGCAGTGCAAAAGGCTGTGGTGTACAACTTGTAGGCTATGGTGCCAAGACTTTGGAATTCTCCAATGCCCACTGATATCCCCAGTTTCACCTGTGCTAGATCACTTATTCTCCTATTCTGTATAGTGGAAGCTAAATGAATAAGGGTGTGGAAGAGCTGAGGAGTCAGAAGTAGGGCTTCTTATTCTCTTCTCTGTCATCATCCATAACCGCAGTTGGTAATAATAAGAAATAAAAAAATATTAACTTTTTCCCTATATGGAAATATATGTTTGAATTAAGTATTTGTAGCATGTGAACTAATAATTATCAGGCGAATCTGAATTCAATTATTCATCAGCATATTTTTTCTTAGATAGCACGCCCTGTTTAACTTTAAATGCACAAAAAGGTCATGGACTTCTACAGAGCTCTTATTATTGAGGTAAGGTACATTTAGAGGTGATAGTTACCTTTCAAAGATGAAACACTTTTTACAGTTGCATAAGTATTAGTTATTGGTTGGCTAAAAAATAATTTACTAAATGCCCAACATTAAGTGAGATGGTGTTCTAGAAAGCATTTCTATAAGTGTCATATACCTCAGCACATGAGAGTTTCGAAAAGCTTTAATTCACATTGAATTCACATTTCATACTGCACAGTTATGTTTATATGGTAGAAATGGATGCATTAACATATCTGGCCTAACTTCAGTCTTTCAATATCAAGGGCTTGAAGCACATAAAGGATGCGGTATGCATTGGAGATCAAGGTGAATGCCCTAGCAGCTAATTTCTGCTCACTTGTATGCTGCAGGGGTGTACCACATCTGCTTCCCACTGTCCTGTATGTATAAGGTGAAGGAAAGGAGGAATCGGAGGGAATATCTGCAGACTGCACCTGAAGGCACTGGTGCATGAGCTTCTGTTCCTTACTTGCCAGAGAAATCACATGTATCCTCATTACTTAGGTTTAGTTAGTTTGTTTAGAAGCCACTAGATATTCCTGGCAAGACAGTACTACTGTGGAAAAATATGTTATCTTGCCACTAAGGTAGTAGCATTCTCTAAAAGGAGTTAAGTCTGTGAGAAAAAGCAAATTGATAAAATGCTGGGAAATACCAAAGTTAATGTTGCACAAGAACCATTTGTCTTTCTTTTTGGGAAGACATATAATGCAATCTTAATTCTGTTGCTGCTTCTTCCACAGAGCTCGACTTGCTTAACACAGAATGGATATACCTCTCTTGTATCTAATCGGTAACTCGTTTTCTCTGCACTGTTCAGTACAGTCTTATGTCTTTTATTATACAGTAGCCACACAGTTAAACTAAATTCCTCATCTGCTTTAATGTGTCTTTAGTCCCTGTAGAATTTGAGACATCTGCAAATAGTAACTAATTTACACTGTCTCATACACAGTCCCTCTGTGTGATACGAGTGTTGTTTTGCAGATAGAAGGTGATTCTGCAGGTAGATGGAAGTAAAAAAATTATTTGTGAGATTTGATGTCCAATTAAAGGATTGGTTTTTTCATATTTCACACTGCAGAGCATTTATAAGTTCAATTCATTTTTGGTTTAGCTTATCTAAAAATATTTAGCATGTTCCCAAATCAGATCTCAGGTTTTCAAGAGCTTAGAGAGCACAAATACACTCAGTACCAAACAGAATTTTGCTGAAATAAGTTATCTAAGATCCATGGACCAGCATAAGCATTATTTTCCTTTTTCCATCTTTCAGTCTCTCCAGCAAATGAATAAGACTTATACAAGTAATAGTCTCTTGACAGTGGTTCATTCCCGGAGCAGGTCTATCCTGTACTTCCTCACTGAATAAGCTTGATGCCATCTGGTCCACCCATTTTCTCAAAGCAAGATGGACCATACAGGTGTCATTCCTGATGGGTTTATCTAATCCTGGTTGTAAAGACGTGATTAAGATTCAATAAACTTCTCCAGCAATTTATTTCAATACTTCACTACCCTTATTATTAGAAAGTCCTCCTAGAATCTAATCTGAAACTTTTCTGCAGCAATTTAAGCCAATTATTTCTTGTAACATTTGTCATGATATTCTTTTCAGGTATCTTTTGGATGCCTTTTACCTATTTGACAGCTGTTACATGAATCCTCTTTTCTCAAGACTGAACATCCCCGCTTCTTGAGCCTCTTTCTCAGTGACTCTATTTTCTAGGCCTCTGATCATTCCTGTTACTCTTTTTTTTGTACTTTTATCAATTAATTCCTGTCCTGTTTGAAACCTCATCACCAGGCTGGACAGGGTGCTCTATTGTAAGCGCTGCCAGAGCTGTGTGGAATTATTTTACATGTTTTGTAGGTTGCAGTCCTGTTTATATATCCTGGTATGGTAATGTTTTTAAACACCATTCAATTGTTCATAATGATCACTAGATTTTTATTTTTCCTTAGAAGTATCCACTAGCCAGTTGTTCCATAGCTTGTATTTTAAATGTGGTTTTTATGTCTACCTAAGAGTAGAACATTCCATATTTATTTTCTTCATCTTTCATTCATTTCCAGTCTAATAGTACATTTTCTGTCCTTCACAGTTTCTCAATGGCTGTAAGTTTGCTCAGCCAGTTCAAGTGTTCAAGGACGTAAACATCAAATTCAACTAATTTGAAAATTTCTAGATTGCATAAATATTCTCTAAATATTCTTTTTCACTCAATGTAGAGTTCTTACCTCTCTGTATGTAACGCTCATGCTGACATATTTCTCCTTTCTGTAGAGGTTTTCTGTGTATTTGAAGTCATCAAAAAGTTTTCCCGAGTCACAGTGTTCTCCCCATATATTAATGACATGCATACTGTCATTCACACTGGAAAAATTAGGTCAGTTGGTCACAGAAGGATGATATGGGGGTTTTCTAAAGGTAAACATTTATATGTGGAAATGTGTGATATTTACCTGGAACTTGGTTTACAAATACAAGGATTGGGATTGTTTGGAACTTAACGTGAAAAATAAAGTATGTCCTGTCCTTGTATTCGTGCCAATCAAATGCACACAAAAATCGTAGGTTTTTTTAATTGTATTTTCATTTTTTCATTATTTTGCCGTGGAAGAGTTAGGGGTGGGGTTTTTTGCATTTTGGGGTAAAACCGAGGCTCTTGATATATGCAACATACAGAGGTCTGTTTGGCAGCCTTTGACTGGTAGCTGCTTTGGAATGGAAGGTAGCAGAGCCTAATGAAATATATCACTATCATTTAATCTTTCCAACTCTATAACAGTAGCTCTAAGAGGAGAGCTCATGTATATCAAAATAACATACACTGTAGTAGTTGTTTCAGAAATATACCTGTCCTCATCTTTACTGTAATAACAGTAAAGCTGCAAGAGTGGCGTCTAAAGATGACATATATTCTTCGATGTCCTTCCCACAGATTTTAATTGCTTGTCTCTAGTTCACGAAACAACTACTTTGGGCAAATGTTGAAGAACATGGAGTCCATTTGAGACTGAACAGGTTTTCAAACAGGCAGAATATGAGTAAACAAATTACGTTTTGCTATGGGTCACTTGACAGTACAGAAATTAGGAATTTTTCATCCTAAACTATATATCTATATATATATAGATATGTACCCTGACATGGTACGCATTCTTTATCTATATCAAAATGATTTTTTTTTTAAGCCCTGTGCAGCATATTGCTCTGAAGTCAGAAATACCTATTCTTCTGCCTTGAAACAAAATGTGTGAAAATTCAAACAGTTGAAGCATCCTTAGAATCAAACATACAAATGAGACATCGTGAAACTCCGGTGTAGAAAACTGATATGGTAAGAGGAAAGGGGAATCAAGATCAGAAAATAAAAAGCTAGATATATTCAGAAGTAGAATGGTGTTTTTTCATGCATATAAGGGATTGTGATGAAAGTAGAACAAGCAGTTAATGATTTATAAAACCAAAATAAATAAGGAATATTGTGAATTCCAACAAATGAGTTTCTTGAAAATTTCATGACATATTTTTGCTATATAGAAAACTTACTAATAAAGCCAAATAAATTTGAATTATTTTATTGCTATACACAGCATAATAGTTCGTGTATTTTTTTGCCGTTTAAACTCTTCAGATGTTTTCCACACAAAACAAATTATTTCATCACTGTTCCCAGCACTACTTCTCCTTTGTATCACTGCTTCTCATTGTGTCCTCATATTCTGTATGCCACAGATTTCTTTTTCTATGGAGTTTTTCAGGTTTGTTGCTTGCTTTTCTGCCAGTTTGAGAGTAATGATGAGGCAACGTTGACCTGCCTTTATTTAGCTGAGCTACCTTTGCAATATCCCAGTGCATTGTTTATTTGGGGAACAAGGACAAGAGGTTTGAACCAGAGTTATATTACTGGTGTCATTAGCTGCTGACACGAAATTGTCAGAACAGCCTATGAATTACTTTCTGACTTATGCAAGCACCATGATTTTGTTTTGTATCTGGAGACAAGGAATCTATCTCTGCCACCTGACTATCCATAAAATGAGTTCAGTGAGTGTAAAAATTCTAGCGTACCTGTGAATGGGAGTACTGATTTGGAAGTGTTATGTGCTGACCTACCTTGCACTCACTAACTCAGGCATCAGTGCCTGTGGCTGGTGGCAGCATTAAGTTTTTCTTAACATTTAAAAGGGCAACGATATTCGCAAACAGGACTCAGTAGGTAACTCTAAAGAAAAATAAATCAAAAGGACTAAACTCACAACTTATTATGTTAGCTGGAGCAGCTTTGAAGTACTTACTAGTTTCTTCAGCAATATTTGAGTGAAAACAGTAACACTGGAGTCTGTAACTAATAGTTTCTCAATTAAAGGATTAAAGAAATCTTCAAAAAATAAAAAAGTATTCCTTTGGTTTGCACTTTTCATATTCTGATTCTCAGTAAAACTAACCTGAAATGGGTTTATGTGTCCAGATTTAAATGGTGGTCTCATTAAGTTCAGTCAGCAACAGGAGTAATCAAAGCCGAAAACACAGGTATTTGTAGGTTTGACTTCTTAAGCTACTAAGATTCAACAATAAAGATTCTCAGATCTTAAAAAAAGGGAAGATATCTGTTTTCAACAGAAGCACATATTAAATTCAGGCTATGATCCATTCAACTAACTCTGAATATTGTTTTGAGTATTAAAATACATATGAATTAGGTCATGTGCTATTTGGAAAGAGGTCTGGCCGGCATCACGGCTAATGCAAGCACTCTCCTGTACAGCCAGGATAATTGTGCAGGGATTCAAACGGCATTCATGTACTCAACATAGGCAGAGCTGTTTGATTTGCTTCAATTTTCTGGTCCTTTATAAGACACTAGTGCTATTTGTATAGCTTTCAGTTGGAGCAAATCTGTTGTTCTTTTTTGTTAGAATTAAAAGTTTCTTTTAGCCTCGTTGTCCTTTAACCGTGCCTTTTTGGCAAAAGATGGCACATTCTGAACTGAACTATAACGATGATTTTAAGTAAATACACAAAATTTGAGCTATTCTTTCCTCTCTCTTCTGATATGTCGTCTTTTTGGTATTGGCAGTGGTGCATAAGGCCATTATTTCAATGCAGTCATGCAGTTCAGCTTGTATGGTGAAGGTAGGTATAGGTATATACCTATAGGTATATATATCTATAGGTAAAGAACTGCACGACAGTACAACACGGTTAGAAGTCTGACTGCATGAGAGGTTGATAAAGTCCTGTAAATTCACAGTGCTTATATCCGCATACTAGTGGAAACCTCAAGTGTAGCCTTTCAGGAGCCTCCCTTATTCTTACATAGCTACAGTGCTCCCACCCCTTACTCATTTTCAGGAGAGACAGAGAGAAACTTCAACATTAGGATTTGACAGAAATCCTGATAATTGTATAAGGAATACGCATTAAACTAAAGTTAGATACCCAAACGGAAGATGAGTCAGGGAATATAAGGCAAAAGTTCTGGTGAGATTGTTCTTCTGAAGTATTGTGATGCACAGAAAACACTTCGTATTTTTATTTGTTACTTGAAGTTACTGACTCCTTCACTTTTAAGTTATATGTCCCTTAGCTAATTAATGAGATATCTTCCATCCTTTATTCAAGGATAAAATGTTCTCCATAACCATCTTCCTCCTTTCCTTTTCTGCAAAAGCTCTTTGTAGATATTTACACACACACGTGTTTTGGTTTGTGTTTTTCCTGGTATTACATTGGCAAAATGTCCTGCAGAAAGATCTGCTTTGGAAAAAAAGTGCAACTTTTCAGTAAGAATGACAGTGTTTACAATAATGTTGTTTTCTATGTGTGTGGTCTTCAACTATGATATTTTTATATGATTGAAAACAATTCAATTTCCTGGTTAGACTTAGTTAATTTTTGTATGGTTTCTGAATTGGAGCTGTAAGTATCCGATCAGAATCAGAAACAAAAATTAATCTGTTTCTATATAGGAAAAGATTGTCACTGTGCAGAATTGCATCAGGCACAGCTTTCCATTTTATTTGTTATTGCTTTTTACTTGGATACTGTCATCTTAAAGTTAGAAATTAAGTGATAAATGCTACAATAATTCACTGTTAATCGCTTCCCATCAATAATGAATATTGTTGCCTTATTCATATAGTAGAAATAAAACCAATGCAGTTTACTTCCATTTAATATGCATATTCAAATCAGTCTAACACCAGAAGTGCATTCATGCTTGAATTGAGCCTGAAACCATAGCCAGGTTAGGGAACAAAAGCTTTGTATCTTTATATGTAATCTAATTCTTAGTACAAAGGTAGCATATTAGACCGAAAATTTGTCCTAGCACCTATGTCTGCAAAGATTTAAGCACTTCATGAAAGATTGCCTCAAAATACTTAAAGAGCTGTAATTTTTATTATAAAAGATGTTTATATTAATGGTAGTCATTCTCTCTCCTTACAGTGTAAATTAGACTATCAAGCCTGTGTCTCAGGAAAACAAATCTCAGTGAAATGTGAAGGACGTTGCCCTTGCCCTTCTGACAAATCCACCAATGCAGGCAGAAATGATAGGAGAGGTGAGTGATGGTAATTTGTATGATATTTTTAACAGCTTGTTTCTAGAAGGAAATAAGATTTTGCTTACAGAAGAGTGCAGTGATCACAAACACTGATTATTCTTGGATAAAAACAGCTTTATTTTGTTCAAGGTTATTTTCTTTGCCTGTGGGTTTGGAAATTGTGCCTATAGTAAAATACCACTGTAGTTTTCAATTGCAGCTATCAGAGTATGAATTATTGTTATTCTTTTTTTACTCTTTAATACTCCTCAAGATGCCTATGGTTGTACTTAAGACAAAGAATAATTCATTCCTTGTTCCTCAGTGTTTTCAGTTGAATATACAAGAAAATGAAGTGCGATAGAAAAAAGAGAAACTTAAAAGTCCTTGTTACTGCTCATATCATAGGAGAAAGCAGTTGCACTTGAACTATGGAACTATTAGTAAAGACTGTAATATAAAAGTGAGTTCTTTGTTTGAGAAGTGTTTTATAGGAATAAGTCAGCTTCCTTTTGGACCATGCATGAGATTAGGCTGCTGAAAAATGCAGTTGCTTTGCAGTGCTTCTTAGCCATTGGTGCAACTGGAGAAAAAGTTTGTGGCTAAGCATATTGTATTTCAGTGACTCCCAAGTGACTTGGGAAGGTTGTTGTTAAAACAGGATACCATCTTTGGTGCTCCTGAATAGAGAGCCATCTTAGCATAAGATTTTAGGCCACCATATACCTGAATTTGCCAAGAACAGCATAGAATTATAGAACATGTTGGGTTGGAAGGGACCTTTAAATGTCATCTAATCCAACCCCCCTGCGGTAAGCAGGGACATCTTTAACGAGATCAGGTTGCTCAGAGCCTCATCAAGCCTGGCCTTGAATGTCTCCAGGGATGGGTCTTCCACCACTTCTCTGGGCAGCCTGTTCCAGTGTCTCACCACCCTCATTGTAAAGAACTTCTTCCTAATGTCTCATCTAAACCTACCCTGCTCTAGTTTAAAACCATTACCCCTTGTCCTATCACTACATACCCTCGCAAACAGCCCCTCCTCAGCTTTCCTGTAGGCCCCCTTCAGGTACTGGAAAGCCGCTATAAGGTCTCCCTGGAGCCTTCTCTTCTCCAGGCTGAGCAACGCCAGCTCTCTCAGCCTGTCTTCATAGCAGAAGTGCTCCAGCCCTTTGATCATCTTCATTGCCCTCCTCTGGACCCGCTCCAAGAGGTCCATGTCCTTCTTGTGCTGAGGGTTCCAGAGCCGGATACAGTACTCCAGGTTGGGTCTCACGAGAGCAGAGCAGAGGGGGAGAATCACCTCTCTGGATCTGCTGGCCACGGTTCTTTTGATGAAGCCCAGGACGTGATTGGCCTTCTGGGCTGCAAGATCCAGCATGACTGCAGGTCTGTGTTTTTGTATTTCTTTAGACTGATCCAGACTGTAGACTTCAGACGGTATTTTTTTTGTCTTTCTGTATAGTCACACTTCTGATGAGTAAGCTAAAATCTTTATGCACAAATACCCCGTATCCTTATTGGAAATACATCAAAACTAGGTTTTGAAGTTTTTTGTTTTTTTTTTTTTTTTTCCTGTAGCAACCCTATAAAGGTAAAAGAAACCAGTGTTACATTCCTGGATTGTGTTAAAGTTGGTATTTCATGATGGTTTGATGTTATTCCAAATTCATTGTGCATGAGAGTCTTATCGTTTCCATGATAAGCTGTAGCTATTGCCAAAACTTTCTTTTTTTCCTAGTTTAAAAATTGAACTAATGTTCATTTAAGAATGAATAAACATGACCACTGCAAACATCGAGCTGTGTGCAGACATATAAGTCAATTGAAGAACTGCTCTGAAGCACTTCTTTAGGTCACTTTTTTGGTCTTCGACAATATCATTGATTGTGTAATTAAATATTAATTGAATATGTGTAATTAAATATTCCCTATGCTATAGCCCATCCACAAAACAATAGCAGCCTTGAGGGTTTTTAAAGCATTAATTTACAATACCGTGTAGTAACTGTAAATAAATAGGTAAATCTGTCACCTGCTCACATTGCCAACCCGAATGAAAAACACTGGAAGACCCAGCCTTATATGGTCATTTTGGCCCCTTTGATAAGAGGTATAGTATAGCATTAATGCAGTTGCAGTTTTCACTACCAACAATTTCTGCATCTCCAGCATAGATGTGGGCATATTTGCTCAACAGTGGGCATGAAGTGAAGTTAAGATAGTGCGCCGAGAAGCATCTTTCTGTGAGTAGTAGGCATACAAGTGTTAGTTCTTTAATATGGTACCATTGCCCTCAGTTTTTATCAAAATAAAATTAGCATTTTCTCTGCTGGAAGCTGTTTCCACCTGAGGCAGTTATTTTTGGCTTCGTGTGTGTTCTTTCAAGCACATTCTATTTTTGGTACTTCTGTACTTAAACACTGAAAACAATCTATAGACAAATTTTATTGGTTTCAACAAAATGGAATTGTTTTTAATTAGGAATGAACTCTTCTTGAAGATTTATACTGCCAAGGGATCAAGATTACTTGTGCTTAGTTATGTAAAAGAGGAAGAAAAAAGATCCTATATGAGTATGGGAATTAATACTAATCCTGTCTTGACAGATTGTCAGGGCAAGCAAAATACAGGGGTTTTCCAACTGCTACATTTTACTGCAATGTTGAAATTTGGATATAATTTCTTTACAAGGCCAAAGGCCAGGAGACATGAGAAATATGGAAGAGAGATAAGTATCATTACTGAAATTTCAGCCATTATTGTAACAGAATACAAAATTTATTATAACTTTTTTATAAGAAGTTGTTTGTAAGAATACAATTATTCTCTTTAAATGGAGCTCCATTAAGTGTTCTAAGCTGCGTGCACACAGGTCAGTTGTTTAGAAAGTTGATGAAGCCAAAGTAAGATTAATGCTCCAGTTTCAGGGATAACTTAAGTGAGGGTTTCCTAAAATACATCCCCTGTCTAAGACAAGTTCTAATTTTTTCAGAGTCACAAATTTTACTGAAATTTTGGTGTATTTAGGGAGAAAAATACGTCCATGAACTTTCCCAGAATAGTCTTGGTGTGGAACTCCATACTCCTTTGGAAAGCAAAATTAAACCAGTATTCAGAAAAACAGATTTGTGTCTTGAAATGTATGTGAACCTAATCATAAAATCATAGGAAACTCTTGGAAGTGAACTCGGAAGTTTATCTAATCCACCTCTCCGATGAATGGATGTGGCAGGTGAGAGCATCCTGGTTTTTGCGAAAGCTGGCTCGTTTTAGTGGTACATTCAGTAACATTAAAACAGACGGATGTGCAAGGGCTGTTAGATTGAATCCAAAAATGAAAGGGCTAAGAACTTGATCTAGAACTGGATGTATAAGTTGATAACAAAATAAACAAGAAAAAAAGGACACAATACAATAAAGATCTTTCTTTGTCATGTTTTTAGTTTAGAGAAAGCAATGGGATAATCTACAGCAGGTGCTCCAGTAATTTTTAAAAAGACAAAGAAAAGAAAACCAAATGTAGTGTACTGCCATAAGAGAGGGAAAATCTGAAGAACACTTGAGGCAGTGTTAGAGGGAAGGATCACACAAAGTTAGAAATAAGATAGGGAGTATAGAAGAGAGGGATGGCTTAGGGAATTGCATAGAAGCAGAATGAGAAAGGTAAACCAGAATGAATGGGGGGCACCACCACTAGTGACAGAGGTGTTAATTAAGACAGGTGAGGAAGCACTTATAGGACCCTATCTTATTTTACACGCTAGCTATTGCCTTATGTCCTATTTTCACTCTAATCTCCTCTTCAAGTATGTACCAGGATTTGGAGCATCCAGGTCATACTGGCTTACACAGTTGTGAATGTAGGGATTTCACCAAGATGGAATCTGCATGTCTTTATTTTCCTAAGCTTTTTATGAACCTTTTTTCCAGTGGTTATGTGGAACCAGAAACTAGGAAGGCTTCTGTGCACTGCACACTTTAAAAGACTTCTGTCCCCTTGGCAATGTCTGGGCGCTGTTTTTTGCTTCGAATAGTAGTTATGATCCTTTTGCTCTGAGACATACTGAGCTCTGTCCCTTGCCTGTCGTAGAGGACAATGGTTTTGCTAGTCCTGCTCTTCAGTCTGGTAGATAAGAACAAATAGGCATGGTGCAGAATGTAGGCTTACCGACTGCGTCACTGGGATAAGGAGATGGGACAAGTCGATGTGGTAAACGCAGAAGCTGCGATCATTTTTAACACTTACCTCTGCACACCGCATCTGCTTTACCTTCTGGCAATTCAGATCACCTATCCTGCCACCCATTCCCAACTGACCCAAAAACAAGCACCAGATGAATGCTTTTTCTGCCAGGCCAGTCAGCCTCACCTCTGTGCCCAGCAGGATCGCGGAGCCAGATCCTCCTGGAAACTATACAAAAGCACATGGAAAATAAGGAACTGATTGATGATGGCCAGCATGGCTTCAGTAAGGGCAAATTCTGTCTGACAAATTTGGTGGTTTTCTGCGACAGGATTACAGCATTGGTGGATAAGGGAAGAGCAACTGACGTCATCTGCCTGGACCTGTGCAAAGCATTTGACACTGTCCTGCATGACATCCTTGTCTCTAAACTGGGGAGACATGGACTTGATGGATGGTCCGCTCAGTGGATAAGGTATTGGCTGGATGCTCAAACTCAAGAGTCACAGTCAACAGCTTGATGTCCAAGTGGAGACCAGTGACGAGTGGCATTTCTCAGGGGTCAGTACTAGGGCCAGTGCTGTTCAACCTCTTTGTTGGTGACATGGACAGTGGCATTGAGTGCATCCTCAGCAAGTTTGCTGACCACACCAAGCTGTGTGGTGCAGTCAACACACTGCAGGGAAGGGATGCCATCCAGAGGGACCTGGACAGGCCTTGAGAGGTGAGCCTGTGCAAACCTCATGAAGTTCAGTATGGCCAAGCGCAAGGTCTTCATCTGGGTTGGAGCTATCTGAAGCACAAATGTAGGCTGGGAGGAGAATGGATTGAGAGCAGCCCTGAGGAGAAGGACTTAGTGTGTTGGTTGATGAGAAGCTCCACATGACCCAGTAATGTGCACTTGCAGCCCAGAGGCCAACTGTATCCTGGGCTGCATTAAAAGAAGCGTGGCCAGCAGGTCAAGGGAGGTGATTCTGCACCTCTACTTCACTCTCGTGACGCCCAACCTGGAGTACTACATCCAGCTCGGACCCCCAACATAAGAAGGACATGGACCTATTGGAGGGAGTCCAGAGGAGGGTCTTGAAGATGATCGAAGGGCTGGAGCACTTCTATGAAGACAGGCTGAGAGAGTTGGGGTTGTTCAGCCTGAAGAAGAGATGGCTCAGGAGACCTTATAGCATCCTTCCAGTACTGCAAGGGGGCCTACAGGAAAGATGAGGAGGGACTCGTTATCACAGAGTGTAGTGATAGGACAAGGGGTAACGGTTTTCATCTTGAAAGGGTAGATTTAGATTGGATACTAGGAAGATGTTCTTTTCTGTGGGGGTGGTGAGACACTGGAACAGGTTGCCTAGAGAAATTTTGGTTGCCCCATCCCTGGAAGTGTTCAAAGCTCCCCCTGGATGGGGCTTTGAGCAGCCTGATCTAGTGGGAGGCATCCCTGGCCATGGCAGAGGGGTTGGAACTAGATGATCTTTAAGGTTCCTTCCAACCCAAACCATTTTATGATTCTCTTTTGGGTATGAAGCATGCTTAGCTTCCATATTCAGCTATCTAAAATGAATAGGAACTTGTAGACCTACTGTCTGCAGTGAAGTTTAGCCTATTCTGTGACTATCACAGGCAAGACAGAGTGAACACGAACATGTAGTGCATCTGAATACTGGGATTTGTTTAAGAACTGATGAGATCAGAGCTTTTACTTGATGTGATTTTCTCTTTCAAACTCATTCTCTCACCCTACCAACCAGCGCTACCTTCACTAGATCTCAGCATACCTTCCAAGCTGAGAGGTCAGTGCTGACCTGGACCTGTCAGGCAGAAAGTAATGTTGGTTTCTGCTGTTCAGCTGCATGCAGTTACCTATCAGGTGTTATTGGACATGGTCCCTGAGAAGTCCTGCAGCATTTCATCTCAATGCATCACGCTGGTCTCAAGGATCTCTCCTCACTTCCAGCATCTTTCCACCAGCCAGGATCTTAACTGTCTTCTTTCAGGGACCCCTTCTTTCTGGGCAGCCATTCTTCTTCCAGGACCCATCCTGTCAGTCCCCTACCACCCTCACCACCCCAGCCTCCATTTTCACAATCTAAATAGTCTATGTGCAGAACCACTTCTGTTTTATCAAAATTTACACCAGTCCATACCAATTGCAGCTAGCAAGAAGCAGCCTTATAGATTGAGGATTCAAAAGTTCCATTTTAGACATTCAGACACACACACAGACTTACCTGCTACCTGTTAGCATTCATATTTGAAACTATTTTTGACCTTCTGCTATAGCACATTTATTTGTACTTTTGTTACGTTTTTTTAGTAATGTATAATTCACTGGTCTACATCTGCTCTTTCAGTAATTTAAAGTGATTGGTTGTTGGTACAAAGCGTCTGGCAGTTGGCTGTTTTGACTTTATTTAAATCCTGTTTCCTTTCAGCCAACTTGAGAATTAACAGAAAGATTTCTCTGAGAAAAAAAAAAAGTGACTTAATTATGGAGAACTAGAGGTGAAGGAGATAAGGCTTTTCTATCGGAATTTTTTCTTGTCTTGTGAACAGATTTTCAATTTGCTTAATGTAATTTGTTCCTTAAACAAGTGTGGGGTTTAGAAGAAAAATAATTGTATTGAGTGCTCTTCTGTCATTTGGCACTTTTTGCTAATTTTAACTTATTCTTTTCTTCAGCTGTATCTTCTCCCAGACAATATTTAAGTAACAGTAAATATTATTTCAGTTTTATTTCCAGTTTTCTAGTCCAGTACTGATTCATGTTTGATTTGTTCTGAATTGAAACCTATGAATAGACATTCAAATGGGCAAATTTGTGTGACGTAAGTACGTACTGCTAACATTCCTTAAAGAAAATAAAAATTTAAGTTTTGTTAAGGTTGTGGGAGAGTTCTTTCAAGTTCTTAACTGATTTCAATGAGTTGGTACAGCAGTTTTACTATCCTGTTAAAAAAAAATATTTCCTTTTGTAATCTGAATAGTTAAATGGCTGAAAAACAGCAAGAACAAAAAGTTGAATCAAATGTAGTCACAACTGAACTTTCTGCTTCACAATAATGTTTTATTTTGCAGATTAATATATTTAAAATACTTTTCTCAGGTGCACAAGCTTCTTTTGATGCTAACGAACATCATTTATGACTGTTGCAATTGCCTAACAAACTCAGTGATACCTTGGCATGATTCCAGAAGCATTGTCTTGCTTTTTAGTTTATTTAGTATTGCTTTTGCTATTTTGAATTTTTAACAAAATGCAAAATGTATCTCTCTGTCAGTGAACTCATATTCTCAGATAAATATTTACGGTTCACTTACTGAATGACATATTGACTTGAAACCTGTTACATTTTATATTTGTTGAGTATATATTGAAATGGTACTCCGTCAGGAGATCGCAGATGTTGCTTCATTCCTTGCATTATATGTGATGTAATTCAAAAGTTGTGACGAAAACCTTTAATGAATAGCAATATGGTTTTAAAAACCTCTAGATGCATAATGGGAAGTTCCATTTTTCTTTTCTCCCTTTCAGCATGAATGAAAAAGGCAGGCAAAAAAAAAAGCTATTGTAAAAGTTACACAAACCTTTGTACTCTGGGGATAGTTCAGCTTTGTTCAGTGACTTTGGCCATTCTAATTATAATGAAATTACTCTGTAAATGTGTCTGACCCACTGTATAGTCCTACACTGTATTAACCTCTCCTACTTACTGTAGTCTTCTGTTAATTTCTACAAAATTTTAATAAGTAGCTTATTATATAAAAATGAAAAAGAAATACTGAATATTCTTTACATTCTGCTAGAGAAAATTATATACCAGTAAGCTTAATTAAAAGCTTACTGCGTACTAAGTGTGAACACTTGACTACGTGCATCACCAAATGAAGTCAGAATTTGATTTTTGATGTGCATGGCTCAAGCTCTAGTTAGAAGGAAGATAAGAAAAAAGACAGAAAATCAATATATGATATAATTACCAAGAAATTTATTTTTGCGTTCAGTTGATTAAGCGCTTTCAATCGTTCGTATGTTTTCATGTTTAGACCTGGCAAGCATTAGAAATTGATTTGCTTTAGTTTGCAAAGTATGTGTGCTTCTTTGTTTGTATCTTGCAGGGTCTAGGGGGCCAGGTTTATTAAGAGGTTTTGTTAATTCAGAAGGAGGAATGAATACCAACAGCAAAGTCCTCAGCGTTTTTAATAACCAAAAAATATTAGTTCAAAATGTTACAAGAAAAAAAAGAAAAAAGTGAAAGTCGTTTTGTGCTGTTATTTACTTCTCGTGATATAGGTGTAGGTCAAAACCCACAACGTCTCTTTTTACTACATAAAGAAATAAGGGAGTCTATGGAATATATGTCTTAGAAATAAGGACACAAAGTTTTAACCGTGTTTACTTTTTATGTACCATTTAGTATATTATGTATGAGATTTATATATATTTACAGTATAATACCTTACATTTTCTAGCTGACTGAAAGAGCATTTCTGGCTTATATTGGATACTGGTTGAGGAGTCAGGGTAGGTGATGTGCCAGGGTTTGGATTCACCTGTAATCTTCTTCTGTATGAAACTTACCTTGCTTCCAGCCTCAATATTTCCTCGGATTTCTTTTTTACTAGCATTGTACTTATATTACTACTTGAGATATGGAAAATCAATGATATTAGATTGGTAACTATTTCTTAGGAAAGTAGAGGTTGGTGGACTGAGGAGTTTTATACCTCATCTTCCAGAAAATAAAAAGGGAGGTGCCAGACAACAGCCTTCTCTGTGATCAGCTGTAATATTTAACATCTTTCAAAAGCTGCAGAATGATGCAGAGAAAGGAATATGTCAGTCTCTGAAATAAAATTGTTTCACATCCATTCGGAAACTGAGATAGAAAGAGATTATTCACTCTGCACTCATTGGATCATTGCAGACATTTCCTTACTTGTTATATAGATTATATAGAGGCTTATTGACTAAATAAATTTAAAAAATTGTATAAGATATTAATAACAATGAAAACCTTCAAGACGCAAGATGGTCTTGGTGGACTGTTTTGGTTGGGTTTTTTTCTTGCCTGGACCAAATACGTGGGGTATGTCTCTTTTCATTGTCACAGCACCATAATATGAGACATTTGGCAATACAGATGACAAAATCCCACTGGGTATGTCAGTCTGAAGCAAAATGGGCAATGAAGACATACATGGCATTTCTGCATTTACAAGAAGGCCCTCACTTAACATGTTTTGAATGCCAGAGCAGCAGATGAGTGTATGGCTGACAACTCTTATCTGTGGTCAAAGACCTTCCAAAGGTATGTAGGAAAAGCATCCATTGTTAGTTGGCTTGAATTTCCTCTACTCTAGAGTACATACATTGGGAAAGTTAAATTATCCTTAAATCCAAGAAGCTTGACAAAGTGCCTGTGTTTTATGTCTATGTCAAGCTATGCTAACATATGTAATAAATGTGTGCCATGACATTCCCACGATCCTGGTCTCACAAACAGTCTATTTCAAAGATTTGGCTGATGTGTGCTACACCATCCTCCTGTGTTATGTCTTTGGATTTCTTCTTTATGGGAACAAGGTTGGGATTCTGCCCTGACATAGAGTCAAGATGCAGCTGGAACGTGCAGTCATACCCAAAACTCAGAATCAGTTGAAGGTCCTGCAGTTTAGATGGAAAAAGCTAGAACATTGTGGGTAAAATATTAAATGTCCCTTTTCATTCATTAGCTACTGAAATAGTTGCTCTCAACAGTTAATTTCTAATAAATCCTGTGAAAGAGCTGACTTGATATTTTCACTAAAATTACAGAGGTGGACTTACAGTCATGGAAAAAAAAGGCTTATCTTTATCTGATCATCTGAGGAGGACAATATATTGGTAACACAGGGAGCTGCTATAAATGTCTAAATGTCATACTCTTTTGAGTCTAAGCTTTTGTCAGAAGGAAGTGAAAAGGCAACATGGCATGCTGAAAGTATTTTCGGTTAGCGTATCTGGAAGACTTTAATCACAGAACATAGCTGCTCTCTCAGCTGCATCCTATTTTATACCGAATATTACTGAATTGTTAATTGCTTTGGAGAGGTGAGGATAAGTAACAGTAGGATTAAAGACACTGTGGATTCCATTTTGTTCTGTGTGCATCAGTGCATGAAAAACAAATATAGGGACTCTTTTGAAACAAATAGCAAAACAGCATTCTGCCAAATCCTCTTATTTTATTTACATGGCAACATCTTCTCAATACATGACCTCAGCCACTCTTCATATAGTACAGGTATAGATGCCAAAAAAGAGCTTTTGTTTTGTTTGCGTTCAAAGAGAACACTGAATGGTTTCCAGACTTCACAAATAAAGAGATTTAGGGCCAAAAATAACATTGTGTTTACTCCTTAATCTCTACTTTTTATTATTACCTTTCAAGGACAGATAGTAATATTTTGTAATTCCTTTTTTCTCTTCTGCAAGATTAACTCCAGGACACCAGTAGAATAAAATCTGTATCCAAAACAACATATACTAGCCCAATTATGCCTAGTATTCAGGGATCAGTTATGGGGTAGCCAGGAGAAGCTGTTTATATGAGACAATGAGCAAAATTCCCATCTATAAGATGAAGTTCATGCTGTGTGGTCAAGGATAAAATTTAACTTTCAAACCTCAAATAAGAAAAAAATAACCACCAAAGAAAATTACTGTAATTTTATAGTGCTGTTTGGGCTTTATTTACAAATATGTTAGTATGTTTTAAAATAGTTCCCGAAAGATCCAATTATAGCATCTAATTTTATGCTGCCATCTTGTTACAGAAAATAAGTGACTTGCTTATAAAAAGAAGTACAAGGAGAAGCATGCTGGTTTTCATCATGGAAAAACAACTCTCTGTTGTTAACTTTCTCTGAAGAATATACACAGTAAATGGAAAGAGGCAGTCTCAGTAGTTTGGGAGTACAGACATTAGCAACATTTTATACATGAGTTAAATTTGCATTAGGTAATTGTCAGCTTTCTAGTCTACTGTTGTTCTTGGCCATAGATTTATGATTCAGTAAAATATTTTGTTATGTAATTGCTACTGCAGTTCTATAGAATGCAACTTTAAATGCCTTTACTACCGGCATCAATGTGAATCTTACCATTGATTTAAATTTAATTAGGCTCAAACACTGTGACTCAGTTTCCTTGTTAGAGCAAAAGACATTATCTATAGGTAGGCTTTCTTAGTCTACTAAAGTTTCTGAACTCTGCTAATGTTTCTGAAACCTTTTGTGACTTTAATGATGCCACAAAACTACAGTGTGTTATTGTATATCCATTTTAGTTCTTTAGAGGGTATTGACTTAGCACTAAATGTCCATTTTGCTTTTATTGTTTTTTTATACTATAATACATAGTATTCACTTTTAAATCTCAAAGCTGTTCATCTTAGACGTATATTTGTCCAGGCATGTAAGCTAAAATATTGTTTTTCACTTCGTTTAATTAATTATACACGTTTACAGTACTGTTGAGCTGTAAGTATGCATTATATATAAATAGAAGCTCTTTGAAGGTAAAGTGAAAATTGATGCATTTTACATTTTTATGCTTTGAAATTCAGTCAGGCTAATTCATTAAGAATGTCTTTTTTTCTCTCTGTTGTATATAAGGTGAATTATAGATCATTTTTTACGTGATCTGTAATAGGAAGTACTATTGTTTAATCAGATTTCATTGCTTTAGTATCTTTATATTTTATAAATGTTAGGTTTTTTCTAAGATAGCAGACCAATAATCTTAACAAGAATTCATTTGTATCTGTAAATGATTTCCTTATCTATGATATAGAAAGGGAATTTGCTAGCACAGAAATACTGTATTATTGTATTTGTAAAAGACATTTATTTAATATTCATTACTGTGTTTGTGTAATAACAGAAACTTAATGGTGCCAATTTTATTGTTTATTCCTTCAACGTTAAGATAAATTTTCTGCATTAATCTTATTTAGATTCTTAAACAGAATACTTTTTTTTTTTGCTTGAGTGACGCTGAGCCAAGTAAAATTGTCAGCACTATCTTCTTTCATTAATCAAACTCCATGTTAAGAATTTCTAAAAAGAGATTTCTCCATCATAATTAGTAGTAATCTAATGTAGTGTGATTAGTAGCAATCTAATGTGGTGCAGAATGACAGAGAATGTGTTTGGAATGCGAAGGTGTACCTGACCTGCGTGGTCACAGTCCCCTGGTCCTCTTCATCATCTAGCCTGGGGCTTAGCCAGAGGACACCACCTACCCAGGCTTCCTTCCCCTGGAACCCAGGGAAAGGTTGGAAATGAGAGGTGTGGGCTGCTTGCCAGGTCTTGCCCATATGTGATGTGGAAAAGCACACCTGAACTTGGTAGATGGGAAGCTTTAAAGACCCCACAGTTTAGGCAGATGGCTGAGACTAAACGGCAAAATGTGTGAGAAATATGAAGGGCCTATGGCTGTGTTTGAAGGACTGGGGAAATGGAGATGTAGCTGTGTCACCTGTTGTTAGGCTGTAGAGGTGACTCTGTCATTTTTGCTTCCAATGCATGAGTTTCTCCTGTAATTTCAGAATTCTTTTGTGTGGAACAGGGTATGTTCATTTTGTTTTAAACACCCTTATCGTTCAAAAAAGATAACTAGATAAAAAGATAACTAGATAACTAGATATCTAGATAACTAGATAACTAAAAGATAACTAGAACTGGTTAGTCATTAATAGATGGTCGTTTGGCTAAAAAGAAATTTTTGCTTTTGCTTTCTGTTCTTACAGGGGTTAAACTATTTGGGAACAAAGGATAGAAATACATGTATTGCAGAAAAGAAGTGATACCACAAATGCAAGTATAACAATGAGGCAGAGACATTCTAGTAAAAAGTGTACTATGAATTGGAATCAGAGTGGAGCTGATAGCGTAGGGGGAAAAAAAAAAGAAGGCAGCGTGTTTGAACGGTGATTTATATTTTGTTAATTCTCTGCAATTCCATCAAACTTGACTGTTAGAAGGAAGAAGTGAAGCATTAAGGGGAGACAGTCCCTTCCATAATAGTATAGTTTATATACATTAAAAAAAAGCTAGAATGCAAGAAATGGTTTATGCTGTGTTTATGAAAAATAACCCCCATAACACTGCAGAACATGTTCAAGAATGCTGTGAAAAAGAATATTTTATTGTTGCCAGGATTAAGTGAAATCCTTAGAAAGGGTTGTTGGCTAAGTGCTTGTTGTCAAGATTACAAAGACCTGTAACACTAAAGGGAAAGCTGGAATATTATATACATGTTGCTGGAAACAGCTCTTTGCTCACAGTTCCAACTGTCTTCGCAACAGCACTCTTCCCCAGAACTTCTTCCTCTTTGCTTTTCCTTTGGGCTGCTTTGTTATTTCCAAGTCCTTCCACTTTTTATGGCTGATTTTGGATACTGAAATCCATACAGCTTTGTCAAATCCAGGTATGTCGTATCCTATATGGGCATATATGTCCTATGCCAGTTGTGGCTTTCAAAGCAGGTGTGTGTGTTTGAGGACACAAGCACAGCTGGGATTCCTTGGTGGCCTTGTCCATCCTGTCCATAGAGGGCAATTTCAGGGTGAACTTCCCAAACTTCGTCTCAAGCAAAAATAACTGGTTCACTACAAATCAGTATGTGAGAGTGAGCTTACACACATGGGATGGACACATGGACACTTAAGACTTAGGATGTATTGCCCTTTTTTTAATACTTGAATTTTACAGGACTGTTCAGACACTCAGGGCCATTTAGGCACCCTGGTTCTTTTTAGGTAAAGACTCGATATATACAAGATGAGTAATTATTCAGAGTTGTTTTCTTACTCCTATAAAGTATCCATATACTTTTCACAAAGGGAAAGACTTCTCTATAGGAGATTGCTTTGAATTGATTTATTATGAAAGTTTTGATTAGCCTGGTTGATTACTTTATTTCCTTTCCCCATATTTTTTAATAGAGGGGGAAAAAAAAAGGGTGCTGCATTTTTAAGAGAGTTAGACAAGTCTTCATGATGAAAGAAGATAATCAGTGCTCTTTAATTTTATGTTCGATAATCATTAATTTTAACCTAGGTCATTAAACAATCCACAAACAATTTCAGTTCTAGACCCTCCCAAAACATCCGAATTGTTAGGAAAGTTTAGTCTGTGTAGTACAACAAACTCTATTAAACTATTTTAGGTAGTCATGAGAGCATGCTTTTTTTAGGATATGCTCATTATCATCTTTTGCTCTCTGCCAACCAGCTTTTATGGATTATAAAGCTGGAAGCTTAAATATAGTCCAGACCATTAAAATGGTGTTGCATTCAATTATAATGGCTATAATTGCCTTAATTATGTAAATGCAGGGGCCATGCCAATCTTATGATACATTAAAGGCTTTAGAAGTGTGTCACAGTAGTTCTATTGAGAATAAATAACCAAAGAGATGCAGATCGTATGCTAAGTATCTGGATCAGCACTATCTTTCTGTTCAGGCAATGTACAAGTAAGATAACAGGATGCTGCTATGTGTGTGTCTCAGTTACTGATATGATGGTAATATTTTTTACTTATACTATTTTTATACCATCAATATGCACTTAGATTTAAAAGTCTTTCATTGCTCATCAATGGGAGCTAAATGCTAGAAAAAATACTTTCTTTATCAGGTTAAACTAGTTTATTTGCCCTTCCTGCTTATTTTTGGAAGGTAAAATATGTGGTACCATTTGTATAACCTACTGCTGAGATATTCTGTCTTGTAATTATGTCAGAGCTTATTGGAAAGTGAAGCTACTTGAGATCCTTAGGAAGCTCAGCAATGGACTGATGATGTTTCAGTAGTGTTCTGAAGAACTGTTGGATTGGTGAGTTTCACTGAGTTGTCTTCAAGTAGGATGTAAACCCACTGGTATTTAAAGAACATGTGATATCCTTTTGCCACCAGCTCTCAGTAACAGTAATCGAATCTTTAGTAGTTTAATTTCCTGTTTACTTCGCAACTTCAACTGTGCTATATGCTCCCTGTTGAACAATCATAGTACACTTTTCTGAAGTTACTGTTTTAATAGCTGGTAGAATTTTGATATTTTCTTCAAAATATCAAAGTCCTTTAAAAGCCAGGGGTTAAAAAGTCTGTCTTTGCCAGCTATTTTTAACGTTTCTATAGTTACTACACTGAAATGGACAGAAATAAAATGTGCTAATTACCGAGTTAAAGTCCTGGTGATGTAATGTCACTTTCTGAATTGTTTTTTGTAACTTTTTTCTTTTTAAGATGCATGTTGGATCCTAGGCAAAAATTTAGACGTTTATTTTTTGAAGCTGACCTCTGTTGTGAAAACTAATTTCCACTTTAACTAACTTTAAGCAAATATGCCAATAACTTATTATGCAAGAAAAGAATTTCAGCTGGTATCAGCATGTTGTTACTTACTTGCACAATTTCCTCTTTCTTCCAATAATTAAAATATAATCAGTTCTTAGACATAAAAGAACAAATTTTCACTAAAAAGACTTGCTCAGCTTTCCTGAGCATACAGACAGAAGTACAGTATTGATTTCCTGTTTCACTTTTACTTTCTTTGTATAAATATTTGAATTCTCTTTCACAATTGAGAACCACTCTTCTTTTAGTTGGTGTGATGTTTTGAGGCACTAGTGGAATGGTTTATGTGGCCAGTGTGTATTCACTGGTGCACTGGCAATGTTTATCTGTGTAGTGAAAGTACAATGACACTTCGGCCATGTTCACATCATCTAATTATCCTACTAATTTCAAGCTGTGATAACTTTTAAAAGTTTGAATAGGTGATGCAATGCCAAAAGGAGATTTAAGAATGTGCCTCCTCTCCAGGGCAATCCTCACATGCTTCTGAGTATATGTCTTTGAAAATCGATCTTCCTGTTGCTTAAACAGCTCCCCCCAGCCTTGTTGTTCACGCCTAATTGTAGTTTTACAATTTTCTCCAAGTCCTGCTAGCTTTGATTCTTTGGGTAGGTTACTATAGCTTTACTCAGAGACTTAGTAAGAAAGGTTAAACAAAGATACAGCATGATCTAAATCTATTGCAGATGATATATTTTTAATATCTCCACTACTTGCACTACCAAGAAGACAGATTTTCTGTTTGTAAATAAAAAAATATTTTTTTTGTACTCCTGATGAATCAGCATTATGAAAACATGATTAGAGAGATACTCTGTGGCTCCAGTTATCATAATTATCCAGCTGTGTTGCTTTTTACCTGCTTCACAAAATACAATATTAATTATATTTTTTTCTGATATCTTAATTTTCTGTCCCAGATGCAGGCTACTTGACATGTCAGAAATCCTCTAAATAAAACATTAAAGTCTTCATGGAAAAGGAAAAACCCAGCTTCTTCCCTAAAGGCACCAAGATCCGTGAAATTAACTGTGGCATCTGTTTTAACTGTTGTTCCTGCTGATACTGCAAGATCAAGTGCTATAGCCACCTTGCATGCAAGCATCAGCAGTTGTTCAATTGTATCAAATTGTAAGATTGGTCTCATTAGCATGGTGGCACCTTTATAATTGTCTGAATGAAAACATTCAGCTTTAAAATATACTACCCCCTAAAATGAAATGGCTTTGAAAAACAGGTTTGTATTGTGATTTACTAGTAATAAAAGGTGGTTTTGTAGGAAAAAAAAAAAAAGGCAAATGATCTTCTATTTACCATTGATAAGAGTGCAAGGCAAGTAAGAAGAAATCCTGGATTGATATATAATGAATAATAATTCTTGTCAAAACTGTTTGCATTATTTGTCCTGTTTATAGTAGAGATCTGTTATAAATTCCTGAAATTCTTAATAGCAGGGGAGCATGAAACGTTTTAAAAGAGAGCTGTAAACCCAGCTTTAGGGGAAACTGAGTAATTAAGATGATTTTGTTCCATTTTGTCTTTTCAGCAGGATTGTCTCCTTATCTGAACTTAGGTGTAGGTGAAAGTTTTAAGTAGGTTTATAGTTTACTGTGTCTCGTAGGAATCTTTTTTTTTTTGTTTAGTTTTCTTTTAAGGTCAATATTTGAATTTGATCACCCCCTGCATGCACAGTTTTTTGCATGCACAGTTTAAGAGGATTAAAAGATACGTCAGAGGCCACTGTTACATTGTATTACTTAATCACCTTCTTTCTAAAGGTTTAACTTCAGAAGCGGTACAAAAACACCATACAGCTTTCACAAAGCGAACAGAGTACTGCTGCAGCTCAGAAAATAGGAAAAATAGGAAAAAGCATAGTAACAAACTTAGGATCTTAGTTGTTCTGTTGCACCCTGTTTTAATCTATCCAAGAGAAAAAAACAGTTGGTACAAGTATATCCAAGTCAGTTGGGACGTTTCTGACAGTTTAATTGGTCATTGGATCAGAACTAGGCTTTATAGAATAAAGGATACATAACATTAGGAAAGCAAGTTAAAAAGAAAACAACTACAGATTGTAATTATTTGGCTTCCTTGAATTCGGGAAGAGTTGTTCACCAGCTCTAAAGTTTGCTGAGGGGCAGTATAGAAATAGGTTTTCTGAGTCAAAAGCTGAAAGTAGCCAACAGTATAAAGTGTGTCAAGGCTGAAGGATGCAGGCAGTTGTCAGACACCAGCGTCTGTGACAGTTTGATATTTAGGAAAAGAAAGCTAGAAACCAATTCAATTTTTCACAAGATTATTGTGTACATGTGTTTATTTCTTCACATCTCTAGAATTTCATTCGTGAGGGTTAAGGGTAGATATTTGTAATGCAAGCATTGATTTACCATGTCCATAGTTGATCCAGATAGTAATTTAATTATTAGTGAGAGCTGTCACTGACTGTGAGGATTAGCAGTCTGGACCTGTTACAGCAAACACCTCTATAGTGTTCGTCTGTGGGCAACATGAATATTGTAATGTAAGGTGCAGTGATCACTCTTACCTATTCAACCAGACTGTCAGGATGTTCTTAATGTATCACATGGGGGGTTGATAGAAGTTCAGTGACATGAGTGATGCTATGGGATTGATTTCTTTAGCTTGTTGAAAAAGGTTCTTAACATTGACAGGAACTGAGGAGTCAATGTTGAGTAAATATAGTAAAGGAAAACAATGCATCTTCCTTTCTAGCTGAAGTATATCTATCCTCTTTCCCGAGAATGTCCTTATTTTCTTATCTTGAAGAACTATACATTACTACTTCCCTTGTCTTTTTCCTTTTTGTAGGCCACTTCCTGCTATTTTTTGTGTATACTGTGTAACACTTCACTCTGCAAGTGAGAAGTATAAGGTATTAGTCCCTGTAAGCTAGGGTAAGAGAATTAGGGTGAATAATAAGCATTAAGTTACTCAGTTATCTTAAATTGTTTGTTGATATTATTTGAAGTTGCTTCAGTCTTTCACATAAAGATTTGTAATAAGTCATTGATGCCCAGTGTCATAAAGATTGAAAGTACAGTTCCCAAATATTTTCCCAAAATAACCTGTGCAACCAACACAAGAGAATTTAAACAAAGATCCAGTAAATGAGGAATTAAACTACACCATCACTTCAGTTGATCTTTGTTGGGATATTTGAAATTATCAGTAAAATGCTTTTACTACCGTACTTTCATCAGGCTGCACACCAATGTTACAGAATCAGACTCACAGACTGGTTGAGGTTGGAAGGAACCTGTGGAGGTCAGCTGGTCCAACCCCCTGCTCAAGCAGGGCCACCTGGAGCGGGTTGCCCAGGACCGTGTCCAGGTAGCTTTTGAATATCTCCAAGGATGGAGCCTCTGCAAGCCCTGTGGGCAGCCTGTGCCAGTGCTCAGTTACTCTCACAGCAAAAAAAAAAAGGTTTCCTGATGTTCAGAGGGAACCTCTTGTGTTTCCCTTCGTGCCCATTGCTTTTTGTCCTGTTGCTGGGCACCACGGAAAGAGCCTGGCTCCGTTTTTGTTATGTCCTCCCTTCAGGTATTTATATACATTGAAAAGATCCCCATGAGGTTTTTTCTCCAGGGTAAACAGTTCCAGTGCTCTCAACAATTCCTCATATGAGAGATTGTATTGAACCACAAAAGTAAAGCAAGAAATCCACATTATTATTAGCTAGCCAAAGTTGTCTCACTATCATAATAGAGTCTCGTGATTATTTTTGTCATATTCAGCCATGATTAGTGGGACAATTTTCATTAGCTGTGAAGACCTGTGAAAAAGAAAAAGCTTTAAAAAAACTGGTCTGAGAACTATAGAGTATATATCTATACTTACTGAATACTAAAGTTAGCTCACTGTGCTTCTGCGTGCAAATGTATATATTCCTCCTTTAGCCAAAACATAGGGAAAGAAATACAGTCTGCTCTCACATTTTTAAGGAACACCTTGAGAAATGTGTAGCATAGTATATAACACAAATCATGTGTAATTGTAATCATGAAGTGTGATTTATAGCTCAAAATAGATTTATCACACAAAATTCCTTGTCATTTTAAAATGGTGATGTAAATCCATAGATTTCCTAGAAAGCTTGATACAATGCTTCTAGATACATACGTTAACTTATGTCGGAGTTCCTAATTATGAGTAACGTCCTGGGGAAAAAAAAAATATTGTTTGCTTAAATGCACACACAATGCAAAAATCTATAAATCTATATATATATACACGCACATATAAGTGTGTCAGCTGTATATGCCAAACACAAGTAGGTCTTTGCCAGTAGTAACTAGATCATTGAAACTATTCTGTGGAACTGAGCATTGTGATTTACTTTGGAGCGTAACATAACCACATACAAGATATAGGAAAAAATATAATCATTAGTAGTAGTCTAGAAACCTAACGTATTTTTAGAACATGAGCTCATAGAAAGTGTTTGCAGATAATAAAACCTGCAAAACAGCCTTTGCTTTCAATCTGTTTTGGCCACAGTGATGTAACATTCAATTTAATCTGACATAAGCTTTTTAATAGGGTAATGATTTATTCTTGACATTTGCACAAAGGATATAAGGAGCCTCAGAAGTAATTTTTAAATTCGTAGCTGCATATATTTATATGTAGACGAATGTTGACTATACACAGCACAAGGATAAAATTTTACTGAATTTCATTACTGCAGAGGTCATCAGATAATTGCCGAATGCTCTATTCCGTGTTACTTTTGCTCTACCTCTAAGCAAGATTTCTTCAGGCTGGAATAATGCCCCTTTTGCCTTTTAGGACTTCTGTAATGGAAATAGAAACGCATATATCCATTAAGAAGGCATTTCCAAAGAGATTGGTGGTGTTGGCATGCATTTTTTAATCACTAAGCAGGTAACCAGTGCATATGTGCAGATCAGTTGCACTGTATATGCAGTGAGTCTGGTGCATCCCAGATGCTTGCAGCTTAATGACTTAAAACTTGAATTGTACGCTCTTCTGAGACAGTCAGAGTTCTGTGACAGATAAAGAACGGAATTCTAAAATATTAAATATGGTAACCCTTGTCCTATACAGTTGAGCAGTTCGTTCCAGTGTATCACATGGAAGCAGACACGAATTTTTCTGTTATATAAAATAAAAAGTGAATAAAAAATTCTTATCAAACAATATAAATGCTCATTGACATTCTTCTGAATAATGAAAAGTTCCTTTTGCAGTGGAAGCCAAAGAGTAACTATGAAAACAAAGTGCATCTGCCTATTGTCATCTTCGTAGTATAACAAACAGAAAATACTGAGTGTAAGCTTTTCAAGGAACTAAAATATACACGTATACTCTAAGACGAAAAAGAATCCAAAGTAAAGAATTTAAAATCTTATTTGTGGTAATGGTGATTATCGCTGATATCTTATTTTTTGCTATCAGTCTCTCAGTGTTAAACTGCATTTTGTTTTAAACTGAATATGCTTAATTGGTGAGATATCAGATCATTCAAATGCTATAGGGGAAAATTGTTAGACATGGACTCAAAAAGTATGCTTTTGTTTTCTTTGTAGTGATTGCATACATGCCAATCAATTACTTTAGATTAAAATGCTCAGCATCTTGTCTTTTTGTAAAAAAATGTTTTACATTTTAATATTTTTCCAAAAAAGAATACATATTAGTTTGCTTCAAAGCAAAGTTCACTCAGTAAGAGTAAGATAATTATAAAAGGTATTTTGATACAGAAGCACATGCAGACTGACCAATATTTCATTGCACAGAATTTTTTCAAGACCAAAGTGATTTAAATGAGACACGTGTATTACACGTTGTACAAGAAAATATAAAAGAAAAAATATGTGGCTTATTAGCTTTTGACACTTCAAAATATGAAAGACTAAAGAAAGAAACAGCTTAGAAGGGGGAGAAAGGTAAAAAAAGAAAAAGTGAATAGCAGGGAGATGATGATTCTTTAATTATGCTTTTGGCTCGAGAGTGCAGTTTTGTGCCCACCAGGCAGGTACTTGGCTGCCTCATGTAGAAAGAAGAGAGAAGAGGAATTCCTCTGGGTTGGCTTTTTTCTGTCTAGATTCAACCACATATTTATGTTCCTAACTTATACTGAAGAGCTGACCTTTTTTTTTTTTTTTTTTTTTTTGGGGGGGGGGGCGCGGGTAAATGAGACAAATAAAATCTAGATACCTAATGTACCTAGTTACCATTTTTCAGAGAGGTTTTGGAGAGTTTGTGTGAATTGCTGCCCCCCATGGGCCAATATCGCTGCCTGTATCCCCAGGAAATTGCTTCTGATTATCATCACTGTTGAGTGACTGAATAATCAGAGGAGCTGTTGCTTACATCTTCTTCACAGGTGATCAATGTCAACGTCTTTTGAAAATGTCATAGTTTCTGTTTCCTTGTTTAATAATTCCTACTAAGATACCTGTCTAACTCTCTTGACATATTTGAGCTTAAAGCAGTTACTAGACATTCAGTATCCATTTATTTTATTTTAGTAAGTTATTTACTTACATCAGATATTTTATACAGCAATGTCATGGTGGTAGGGGGAGAATTTGTGCAGTGCTATTAATTGGACACAGCTCCCTCATGCTGACTCTTATTGAAAGAAACAGTACTACTAAGTCAGTAGGCGTTATTTTAATCTGATTGCTAATTTATGATTCCATTTATGAATCTGTCCACTTAATTTCTTGTTTAATAGATTTGCCCAAAATATGGTATAACATGTCTTGAGGCATCAATAGCAAAATTTACAAATTTACTTTCTAGTATCAGGAAGATAATAAAAAGAAATTCTGTTCTATGGTTTTTTAAATATTTTTTGCTTCTCAGCCTGTACAGGAAAACCTATTTTCTTTTAAAGTTTAAAGCTTTAATGAGTTTTCCTGGTTTATGTTCTGAGGCTTAAACAATAATGTTATGATACCATGGCGGGCTGTCTGTTTTGATTTCTCATTTCAACTTGGAAATGATACTGTTCATTGTAACTTTTTAAAAAAAGAAATCTCTCCACAGCTCAAGATATTGTCTAATTTCAGAAATTACTGGTTGAAGTTGTACTGAATTTTTGTACACAGAAAGTTAAACTAGGTTACCATAATGCCAACTGCTGGCCGTGCTACATCATGTTGTGCAAGAAATGTTTTTAGTCTTCTTAGATTCTCATTTTCACTTACTCATGTATGATTATCAGTAGACAGCACTCACAGCTGTCTTTGACTTTTTAACAGGTCTTTAGTCAACTGTGTCAAAAGCTTAAAAATGGCTATAACCTTTTTGCATACACTGCAGTCCTATAATCACTGCAGAATTAGTGGTGATGCTTTGAATGTGTCTGCTCTCTGCTGCGTCTGTCAGAGCTGAGCCAACAGAATGCATGCTGTCCTCTTCAACTGGTTCTGCGTAAAGCCAGATACCTTTACTTTAACAAAATTTTAACATAAAGTATCAATAAATTAAACTAATTAGTTTTTCCGTTGAAGAGAACCAGGAACACTCATGGCCTTTATGCTGAGGTGCTGGTCTGTGGCAGTGTGGCAAAAGGGCACGTATAGTGCCTTCTGTTCTCTGTCCCTGTCTGTGATTAAAATCAAATCCATAATCCATTTTGGATTTGTATTCTAGGGGCTGCAGAACAAGCTATTAAAAAAAAACAGCACCACAACACACAAAAACCAAACCTGCAAAATGTCTTAACGTTATAGGAAACAACCAAGCTTATAAGACAAGTTTGCACAATTGTTATATCAATTTAAATCAAAAAAGCTCCACAGTGGTCACATTTTAGTTGTCAAATATTACTTAAAGCAATTTCCTGCTGATCTAATACTGTAATTCAGTAATTACTGTATCGTAATATTTTAAATAAAATTATTCTCTATACTTAATGACCTTTTCAAAGTACTTACTACATCCAGTCCTACTTAAAACAATAAAACCATAAATTTATCTTCCAGGATTGACTTTAAGTTATAACAAAGGTACTCTGTGTTGTGTACAGTATGTTATAGGATTATGTTATGTTTATTCTTCCTCATAGTTACCAGCTTTTATTAATCCATGGGCAACCATAGCATTTTTTTTGTTGCTGAAACAGGAATTCAATATAAAATGAGGCTAGAGCACCAATTTTCAATATAAGTACCTTGCATATTAAGAAATAATAGCAATCTTGGCTCTTAAAGTAGAAACATATGTCGACGGTATCTATTTGTAATACATGCAGACAGCAACAGCTGAATAAAATGCCAAGTCCACTCAGGTATTCAAGCAGTAGGCACACTGTAGCCTTCAAATCACAACTGCCAAACCAGGAGGAGGGGTGGGCTTTGCACAGTACAGTATGAGTTTTTTCATATTCATTGAAGGAAAAACGGGCCTTACTGACATCAGTGACAAAGCTCCCAGTAAATGGAACCAGGATTTCTGTTTGTTTAATGAAATGAGAGCTGTGGAGAAACTCTTAAACTTGGACCCACTGCTCTGCAAGTAAATTTGCTTGGTGGTGGTGCCTGCTATTGAATGCAGTAATCTCTGTCTGCAGACATGTGCTGTGCCTCAGCTTCACCTTGTAAACAGGCGTCTGCTGTGCTCTGCAAGTCACTGAGGTGCGGTATCAGCACCTTGAAACCGAGGCAATGAGCCGTGCAGGGAGGAAAGCAACGTCATTCTGAGCTCAGTGCAGTGATAACAAAACCACATGGGTTTTTTGACCGTAGTTGGTTCACACGTAAATGTCAGTGCCTTTATCTTCAAAAGCTACCTGAATAGCCTGGTGATCCAGCTGGCCCAATATAGCAGTATATAATATATATAGAGAATATAATAGAATAGTTTAGTTTCTCAGGACTCTGTACTGCCATGTTGATCTTAATGGTGATCATTGTTGAAGGAAGACCTGAGAGTATCATTTTTACTGCTGTTGTGTGAACACTAAAGTTCAGATATCACTGTGATATATTTCTGCACATTTCTCTGTAGTTAGTGATGTGTTTTCAGAAATAGAAAACACTTTTAAGAGCACAGCTCACAAAGGGCAGAAGAGAAACATGCATGAAATTGAAGTTCAGTAACATAAAATAGAGTGCTATCTGAATAATAACTAGGAAATTATGTTAAAAACCTTTTGACAGAGAACAGAAGAGTCTGTGAAAAAATAGGCATAATTTCACACTATAAATATTTCTTACTGCTCTTACTAAACTATCTTCAAAACCATTATCAGTAGACATTTGATTATTTCTTAAAATAATTAAATACTGGTATTGGTTTTTACTTTTAAAGCCTCAGCTATTGATTCATTATTTTCACTCTTTCTGACCAAGTACTGATGTCACTGGCAGTTTAAACAGTTTCATGAATTTTTGCAAACAGTACAGAACAGTGATGCCATTATTAGGAGTAATAGTTGTTTCGAAGTCTCAGATGCGGTCGTGAAGAGGTTCACAGTTGATGACATTTGGCAGTTCTTTTCAGCTGTAGGCAATGGTGCTGATAATCACACATCCAGTTAGTTCAAATACCTTTCATGCTTTATGATTAACAAGCAAAATTATAACTGAAGAGATTGCTGCCTGGCATCTCTAATTGTCCATATTCTTTTTGTCTTGAAAGGTCCTTAATCACGATATGGAAAAGCAACGTACGCTCTTATTGTGTAGTTTTTTTGTCTACAATACAATACATGTTATTGTGTAGTTTTTTTGGTTTTTTTCAAAGAAGTCATATTTCCTTAAGCAAAAAGTTTATATATCTATATATATTTTATTTTTTTTTAATGGACGTAACTTAGGACATTTTTCATTGTGAACAATGTCAACAGAATTGTTTGAACAACTACCAAGATGTCTGTTGATCAGTGTTAGCATTCCCTTCCTTTTCAAAGGACCAAGTAGTTGGTCTAGACAGCACCAAAGTGGGGATGAAATTCTGGCTGTACTGAAATCATTACTACTGATTTCAATGTGATGAGAATTTCTCTAAATGTCAGGAAATATGCTGGGATCTTCAACATACACTAATATGATAAGAAGTTTGCTTAAAGATATAGTGGTCTTCATTAGCAATATTAGCTTTGTTCTGTTCTGCATACAAATGGTGCTGATTTGTGCCTGCTGTAAGCAGCTCCTTTCAAAAACTTTCGTACTTGCAAAATAGCCATGCAGATAGAGTGCATGCAAGTATACTGCAGTTCCATGTGGATAGACTGCAGCTTGAAAAGAAGCATTTCCTAAAATATGTCATGATACTGAGACTGATCCCTCATGGAGCTTGGTTTGCAGCTGGTGTTGTTTAATGTCACAGATTACCTAGGTTTACTCTGTGTATTAAAGATTCTCTATAACATATCCATCTTATATGAGGACTGCAAACATATAAAGATGACTTGATGGTTTTCTTTGGAGCTGGGTCCCTCTGAGAATGGCTATTTCTTATCTGTGATTTGCACCAGATGAGTACAACAGCCATCATGTGCAACATCGATATGTCTCAGAGCTGAGCAAAACAGTGTCTCAGTGAAGACTTGGACATGTCTTAGGGACTTAAGAACAGCTGGTTAATGTTAAACTAGCTTTGCATTTTGTATTCAGTGTATTTATACTCTTTTGTTTCTAGTTTTATATCTAAAAGCTGAAATTTTATTTTAAAATTGTGGATTTTTTTATTACATGTGCCTTCAGTTGAGGCCACCAAGAGAGAAACCAGATTAGATTCATATCTGGCTCTAGAAATCTGTTGTGCACAAATGGTTGGAGATCAGGAAACACTTATTCTGTCGTTATGTGTTTCACTATGCATCCACTTTTTCCCATTCTTGGAGAGTGAGTACTGGGCTAGATGAGCCTTTGGTCTGGCATACCGCTGTCAGTCTTACATTCTTCCGTAACCCCCACAGACCATGTCTTGTCAGGGGCTAAGTTTTGAGATGTTGGTACCAGTATTTATAAACTCTATCCATTTTACAAAAAGAAAATGACTGGAGACACTGCCTGTTTACCTGGCTCAAGTAAACAGTGGAGTCTCGTAAATAGCGATACAGAATTTTATCACTATCCTGTTGTGTTGGCTATTTGTGTTTGCAACTTGTGCTTCATAACCTTACCCTTATGGAATAACAAATAGATTTCAGGAGGATCTTAATCAAGCAGATTTTCTCTCCTTGTCCTTTCATAAAAATAGAGTATTTATTTCCTTGAAACATGAAATGTGCAGATAGTCAGAAATGATCAGGTTCTGCATTAGTTACCGATTTAAATTCTGCAAACTCAAGACATCTCTGAGCCATGGATCAAACAGGAGGAGAAGGCATATCACAAAAATAGCACCCTTTCTACAGCACCTGTGAATAGCCGATCTTGGAGACAAGAGGCTTGATGCAGTTTGGTGTGACCATAAACAGCCATCCTTAAAACAGCTCTGCAGCTTCTGAATTGTCATTCTTAATGATGGGATGTTACTGTTTTGCTGCATTTGCTGTGGTGAAAATTTTCTTCTGTCTCCCTTTCCTGTCTAGTAAGCTTTTTCTCTCTGCAAATGAGGTTAGTGGAGTTCATTCATTTGTAGGTTTACAGTCCTTTCCTTAGTTTTTCTTCCGTTTGCAGATTTTCTGATTGAAGCCTGATGTTCCTCTCTGATGGCCCCAAATTGTAATACATACCATAGTTCTTGTTTAGCT